>NC_072766.1:36314895-36496609 GCF_022539595.1 Amphiprion ocellaris | reverse complement strand
AGCGACATGCTATACTATGACATTTTTTAAGCGACATACTATACTATGATGTTTTTAGAGCGACATGCTATACTATCATATTTTTAGAGTGACATGTTATACTATTACATTTTTAGAGTGACATGCTAAACTATGACGTTTTTAGAGTGACATGCTATACTACGATGTTTATAGAGTGACATGCTATAATATGACATTTTTTGGTTTGGTAATAAATTAAAAATCTGAATTTTAAGGAATTTTTATTAGTAATAAAATTCAATAACTTCACTGTTATACATTGCAGTGTTACCAAAATCACTGGAGCCATAAGTTGACTCCTACTGGTCATACTACAACTCTTGGTTTGACATAAAAATCATTTTTTTTATAATTTTAATGAATTTTATTATTATTTTTATTAGTAATACAATTCAATAACTTCGCTCTTATGTACTGTAGTGTCATCAGATTCACTGGAGCCATCAGTTGGCTCCTGATTGTCATACTACAACCCTTGGTTTGATATTTTTTTTAAAAATCTGAATTTTAAGGAATTTTTGTAGTAAATAAAATTCAATCACTTTACTCTTATACACTGCAGAGAAAATAAACTCCATCCAACCATCAAAAGGTCCTACTGATCATACCTTCAGGTTTTTTCTTCCAAGTATTGTCCGTACAGTCCTTAACTTGGAAAATATTATTAGCGGTTTAACATTATGGTTTAAATGAATCAGTTAACGCTGCAGCCTTGTAAGAAGGCATCTTACTGTCTTTCTTCCCAATCGTCAGTACTTGAGGAGACAGGCTGAACAGTTTAGTTTGGTATATTGGTGTTATCTGATCCTCTCTTTGGTGAGGATTCCAAGTTCCATTACTATTCAGTATCATGTATTTGGACAAACAGGTGCACTGTGGATCTAAAAATATAGCACCACATACATCAAGAGAAGAGCCATCAAAGCTAATTTACTCATAATCCTTAAACTTCACACACAAGCATGCACACTAACTAGTGTGCACAACTTCACATGGCAATAAACAACCCAAATAAAATAAAATTCAGTTACTTTTGGTTATTAATGTTCCACAATCTACCAAAAAAATGGATGAGCACTTTTATCTGTTACAACAAAAAATATTTGAGATATATAACAGTTTCAATACTAATAAAAAAATCCTAAAAATCATGAAAAATAGTTAATTATCAAACCAAGAGTTGTAGTATGATCAACAGGAGCCAACTGATAAAGTGTAATCTTTCTGCAGTACATAAGAGGGAAGTTATTGAATTTTATTACTAATAACATAATAAGAAAATAAGAAAAAAAAATCCTTAAAATTCAGATTTTTAATTTATTACCAAACCAAGAGTTGTAGTATGACCAGCAGGAGCCACCTGATGGCTCCGATAATTTTGGTGACACTACAGTATATAAGAGTGAAGTTATTGAGTTTTATGACTAATAAAATAATAATAAAATAATAAAAATTCCTTAAAATTCAGATTTTGTATTTAGTGTCAAACCAAGAGTTGTAGTATGACCAGCAGGAGACAAAAGATGGCTGCAGTAAATTTGGTGACACTACAGTGTATAAAAGTTAAGTAATTGACTATTTGTGCAGTGTCTCTCTTCGCTGTTGCAGCGGTTTTGCTATTTGCAGACGGTCCCTGTTCACTCGTTGCACAGCCAGCTGCTCATAGACATTAACGTTAATTCTGCAGCTTGAAAGACAGCGAGTTTTGATAAAACTGGCCTTGTAGCACATTGTCTAGCTTACCACGATGGGAAAGAGGCATTGTTTATGATTTTACAACGTATATCTCATGAGTTATTTATGCCAGAAGTCCGAATCTGTGACTATCTTTCCAATTTTACCTAACTTACATATTTTAATACCTAATAGCGATAAACTGCAGCCACTACAGGGTCGTTCACAGGACTAATATACGATAGCTAGCGAACTAGCATTAGCTTACCCTCATATCATAGTTCATATCCTCTTGTCTTCAGCTTGATACTGCTGCTCGCCTCCCAAACTCTCCTGTGTGTCTCCTCAGTGTTTCCACTCGCCGCTCTCAGGTTTCTCTGACTCTTCTATTACTCTGAATCTGATAGAAAGCCACAGACCGAGCAGCAGGTGAACCATCGCCTCCATGTCTATTGTTGTGTTGCATTTGTGTCGCACACAAATGACGTAAAGGACCTTCGGGCCGCCGTGCTATGACGACTCCACCCACGATGAGGTGGTACTCAATGTGATGGAAAAACAACTAAACCGAGACGAGCCGTGTCCAGTACAGTAGTGACGAGCCGTACCGCGCCGAGTAGGTGCTAAAGGAAACGCTAAAGGAAATTTTGTCTTGCACCGCGCTGTATCAACATTTGGGATTTTCTTTTACCTAAAATGAATTGGTATTTTAATGAATTAATGACATATTTAATAAAACATTTATGTATTTAATTCCAATTTTAATTAATTAATGACATTTAATTCCAATTTTAATTAATTAATAACATATTAAATGTGTACTGAACTAAATAGCTGTTATAAGTGGAAGCTTCTGTTTTGCTTAATAATTTTAGTTTCCTGTTTTTTTTTGGTTAGTTTTTTTTTTTTTTTTTTTTTTTTGATGAATGTGACAGAGTTCCATACTGAGTTTAAGGGATCTTTGCCTACACACCTAATATACTGTTTCTTTGTCATTTCGTTGTAGGTGCTTCCTTGGTATCAACCCTGAGAGGGGAACAAAGACCAGCCAGGAGAAGGTGATGTTCCAGAGGTCAGGAAGCTGCTCCAGAAGAAGGCATCTACTGTAAATCCCCATGTAGCCTCCTTTATAAAAAAAGACTGATGGACTCTGAGTGGGACTTCATGTAAACCCACAACACCTCTCCACACAGAACCTCACTTTCACAAAGGAAAAGCCCAGTCTGCAACCAGATGTTCATGTTGTCATTCTAAGGTAACAAGTCTCAGTATTGTGTTGGGTTCAGTATAAAATACTTCAGTTCCAGGTTTGTTCCTTGACTAGGTGTTTATTGAACATGATCATGAGTTATGAAAGACTGATCCTGAAGGCAGGGTTCCTGAAATATTATATGCAATTTTTAAACAGATTGTTGACAACCTGTTAAACATCATTAATTGTTTTTATAGATTTTATTTTACAAGACTTCAATTACTTGAAATTTGTTAATTGCTGAATGTGTTCAATGCAGTATTAAATAATTTAAATGATATATAAGTATCTTTTGTTACAGTTCAGGAAAAATGGAAACCAAACTCAGTGTACCTGAACTAGAACATGCACAATGAGAACCTGTTCAGCATGAGGAAATGATTGTATGTTACTAAAATTTAATGGGTTAAATAAGTCAGTTTTTGAAATATATATGTTCGATACAGAATTGTATTTAATAAAAGCTGAATGTTGAAAAGTCATCTTTTGTCTGAGCCATTTCTATGCTATGCTATTTCCTGGGGCTTTCATTTTGAGATGTGACATTTTTAAATCATTAGTTTTCAGCAATGTTATCACTTCATATCATCACATTCTCTGATATCAATTTTACAGTAATAAACTGTTTATGAAGATTACAGTACAAACAGTAAAATAACAGTATAATGGCACCAAAATACTGACAGTAATATACTGTCAGCATAAACTCTAAACATCATAATACTGTGATATTTTTTACAGTAATAAACTGTTGTTGTAGGATACGGTAGGTTTACTGTAAAATAACAGTGCTCTGCTGGCAACTTTTGCAACCAGATCTTTACTGTGAATTTACGGGGAAATTTCTTAGTGTGTGCTTTTTTTCTTTATCAATTTTATTTTACAGATTTTAACAGTTTGGTAAATTACAGATATTAACTCGTAAAATCACTGAAAAAATATTAAGTTTGTTGTTAACCCTTTTAAAAAATGGAAAAACTCTGCATAAAGTAAACATCAAAAATCTGTACTTTTTAGAAATAATAATTTGTTCTTTCCCATTATTTGATTGTAAATATGACACATTCTTTTTGGATTGATCAACAAATGAATTGGCATTTTACAAATATTTGCTTTTTTAAAGGAAAAAAATGTGTTTATTAAGGATTAAAGAATTATATTTTTAAAAAAGTTGTTATTATGACATTTTTGTAATTTCTATTTTACAGATTTTTCCAGTTTTGTTAAATTACAGATAATATCTAGTAAAATCACAAAGAAATTATAATTTACTGCAAGAAAATAATAATATAAAAACAAAGAATATACATCCAAATGTAAAGTAATAGAAATGTCTGACAAAAAAAACCGACATTTTTTTCTTTTTTTAAAACAGCAAAAAATACTATATATACACATACATACATACATACATACATACATACATACATACATACATACATACATACATACATACATACATACATACATACATACATACATACATACATACATAAACATAAAAATAAAAAAAAACACTTTACAGGAGCTTGATGGTGCAAGTTTGGCTGCCAAACCATACAGTTTTATGGTCCAAAAGCAGTTTGGACAAAGAAACAAAGGGGTGACGTGATGTCGGGGCTGGACTTGTAAAGACTCTCACATAGACTCGATGTGTTTAGCTTTTAGTAAAATAAAAAAACAAAAGATCATGACACATTCTCATTTGGTTGTGAATAAGAATGCAGTTTGCACTTTCTGAGCAGGATTTCCTCAGCCCTGCAGTGTCCGACAGTATTTTTTGCTGATTAAAAAAAAAAGAAAAAAATGTTTTTTTCGTCACATTTCAATTACATTACGTGTGTGTGTGTGTGTGTGTGTGTGTGTGTGTGTATAATGCTCTAAAAATTCTTTGCTTTCTTTTATTTGTATATTTATATATATATATTACATTTTATTAAAGATATCTTGTAATTTAAAGGAAAAAAATATTAATTTAAAAATATTGATTTAAGACCAACACTACCAAAACTATAAATAATGTTCACATCAAAAATCTATCATTTTACAAATAGTAATTTGTTCTTTTATAATATTTGACCATAAATTTACACTATTTTACTGTATTTAAATCACTAAAAAGAAAATCAATATTTACATCAGGGATATTTGCTGCTATGTTTACTTTTCTTTTAAAAAAACAACAAGAAAAACCCATTTTTGAACATATTTTTCCAGCACCCTTGCTGCCAGATTTTTACCACTTGTTGTACAGATTTTTAATATTTTTTTTCCAGTGTACATTTCCTCCCCGACACTGAGTTTGCATTCAGCCCCTCAGCCATGTGTCGTCTCAGTTCATCAAACCGTAATAAGAACTATTCATTACATCCAACCACCACAGTAATTTACCAACCGCTTTCCCCATAGGGGAAAATAACACGCACAGAAAACCACTTAAAACCTCCAGTAAATACCATCCACTAAATTTACTGCACTGTTTGAATACTGTAAAAACAGGCAGAACATCTGCAACGAGAGTTTCAGCACAGAAACCAAACAGTCACCAGCTGCACGAAAAAACCAGGACTGTGTGAAAAACAGCTCAACATAAGTGTGTGATTAAACAAAAAAGGCTTGCATGTTTAGTTTAGAATACAGTTTCTGCTGTTTCCACAAAAGGATAATAAAAAAAAAAAAATCCTTTAAAAAATAAATTAGAAAGTCTAAAAGTGTTGTGTTGTTACTTTGTGCCTGAAGGTATTTTCACACTTCAAATAAGCACATTTAGCTTCATGAAAACCTGATGCAAACCAGGAAACTACAAAACAGTGGCAGGTGTGATTAGTGGATGTCTGCAGGCAGAAAGCGGCTGTTGTGGTCTGCAGGTAATTTAGATTCACTAACGTGAGGTAAAGAAAATACAGTCGCTAAAGAAAGATGCGTTAGTTACATTTACCTAGCTATTTGACTGCTGCATGTAAAACCAAACCACCAAATTAATAAAGACTTGATCTGCAAACAAATTAACACAACTGAATCACTTCCATCAGTGTGACAAACCCGCTGGTGAACATTACAGTTGGTGTTCTTCATTGTGAGGACAGTGAGGACACTGTGGGGAATTCAAAGTGAAAATACTGTGTAGAGAATCACTGCAAAGACTTTTAGCCAGAAAAAAACACAAAGACACTTATTGAGAGGTTACTTCAAGTATATTTACATCAAGAGGACATTTACTCTGTGACAACAAATGAAAACATTTACTATGAGTAAAGTTGCAGGACATCCATTAAGGAGACATTCACCTTATCGCATCCCTACGTCAACACATTTTTGGAGTCTGCTTGACTACCTCACATATGCATATCCTTATACGATTTGCCCAAAATCTTGATAGCACAAAATATGGAAATTTATAAAGAGATTTGTGAATTTTCAACTTGATATTTTAACATTTATTATATACATAAAAAAAACTTGATCAATTATTAGCCCATTTTTTGGTGCAATGATATCTAAGGCTGTGTAGTATATACATCAGGTTTAAATGCAGGAAAACATTGTGAGTACTGTGAGTACATTTGCAGGACATCCATTAACGAGACATTCGCCTCATAGTGTCGCTACATCAACTTGGATGCAAAACTTGGATGTTGTCTAAGATTGAAATGTTTGATTGAAGAAAAAACACAAAACATTGACATTCTGAGATTAAAATTGTAAATTTACAAGAGTAAAAATTCTATTGTGAGATTAAAGACTGAAATAAATGGAAAAAATGTCAGCTTTTCTCTGAGGTCAGAGTTTTAAATTTACAAGAAAAAAAAACCTAGTCCCTTAACGCCTGAATTTATTTACAACTAAATTAAAAAAATGTGTTTTTGCTTTCCAGCTGATGCCAAAATAAGTGGAGATTTTTAATTAACGTATTACACATAGAACAGATATATAATAATAAAAACAGATATAAAATAATTAGGTCCCACTCCGACCGGTCCTACAAGAAACCAGCGCTTGCAAAAGGTTCCCAGGTATGTACTGAATATGCACAAACCGGCATTGGGGGAATGGATACGCTATCTCAGCTGCAGACTGAATGAAAGTGGTATGATGAGAATTCACGACAATAGGCATCAGGGGTTAAATATTCCCTGAGATTAATGCCAGAATTTAGGAGGGAAAAAACTTGGATCTTCCCCAAGATTGACGTGGATAAATTGATGAGAATAAAGCTCTGATATGCTCTGAGATTAAAGTCAGAAATAAAAAAAAAACAAAAAACAACTCAGATGTTCCCTGAAATCAATGAATTGAAACTTGGATATTCTCTGAGATTAATATTGTTTATTTATGAGAAAACTAGAACTTCTACAAGATGTAAATATAGAAGAATTTACTCTTTAGCTTAGCTGCAAGCAAAGCAGAAATCGCATGCTTTGTGTTGAATATTGACGAGCCATGAACAATTTCAAAAAGCCCTCTGCAGAATGACTATTATCCAGGGCTTCTTGCACACTGGGGTGGCTTTTCTGAGTAAAGTCACAGCAGTGTGTAATCGGTCAGTGTGGGAATAAACAAGTTGTCTGGATGAGAAACATCTGCCGCCTCCTGTCCGGCTCGCTGATGACACTGCAACACAATAAATCACACGCAGATAAACACAATCCTTCCACCTTCCAGGGCTGAAGCTGCACAGATGCATGTTGGGTTCATGTCCACAGCAACACGGTGAGCTGACAAACCCTCCTCGGCACCTCAACACAAACATCCAAGTCTGTGGGTTAAACAGCTTCACGTTTGTGGAATGAAAATCACAAACACGCAGTAAACAAAGCGGCTCCTTATTGCAGTCAGATGTTCCCACGGAGCACAAACGTGGTTTTAGCTTGTGGCCTAAGAAGAACACGAAAGCATGTAAACAGACCCAGCAGGAACCACATCCAGATCAGATCCTCGTATTCCAGGAACCAGGTTTATTTGAGCCCGTTCAGCTCCGATCCGGCTCCTGTTGTGGGATTAGTTTATTTCAGGAACAACACACAACACCAGAACTGTGGCTGCACTAAAAATACACACCGTAAACACTCAGGCAGCCGGAGACGGACCGGTTTGTTGGTTGTAGCAGTGATCAGATGTTCTTATGCAACTCATTTATTAAATATCTGTTCTTTGGAAAGATACACTCAGCGCTCTTAGTGGCTGTTTTGGGTCTCTTACTAGTTGTTGTGTCTCTATAAAGCCATTTCTGATCTCTTTGTGGTTGTTTTAACGTCTTGTTTTGGTTGTTTCATGTCTCTTTGTGGTCATTTTGTGTCTCTTAGTAGTTGTTATGTCTCTCTGTGGTAATTTGAAGACTTATTTGGATTCTTTTACATCTTTTTGTGGTCTTTTTGTGTCTCTTAGTAGTTGTTATGTCTCTCTGTGGTAATTTGAAGACTTATTTGGATTCTTTTACATCTTTTTGTGGTCATTTTGTGTCTCTCAGTGGTTGATATGTCTCTCTGTGGTAATTTTAAGGACTATTTGGGTTCTTTTAAGTCCTTTTGTGGTCATTTTCTGCCTCAGTGTTTTTTTTTTTTGGGGGGGGGCGTCTTTTAGTAGTTGTTATGTACTTATTTTTATGTGCTTTTTATGTAACTTTGAATCTCTTTTCTCATTTGACATCTTGTTTTGTTTGTTTCATGTCTCTTTGTGGTCATTTTACTTCCCTTAGTGGTTATGTCAGTCTTTGTGGTTATTTAAAGTCTTATTTTAGTTACTTTAATGTGTCTTTTGGTCATTTGGGGTCTCTTAGTCATTGTTTTGACATCTTGTTTTAATTGTCTCAAGTCATTTTGGGGAAATTTTGGCTTCTTTAAGTGGCTGTTTATGTGGTTGTTATGTCTGTCTTGCTGTGCTAATTTGATGTCTTATTTAGGTTCTTTTGCGTCTTTTTGTGGTCATTTTGTGTCTCTTTGGGGGTTTTTTTTTGGTCTTTTAGTAGTTATTATGTCTCTTTTTATGTAATTTTTCATCTCTTTTTGGTCATTTGACATCTTGCTTTGGTTGTTTTTTTGTCTCTTTGTGGTCATTTTGCTTCCCTTAGTGGCTATGCCAGTCTTTGTGGTCATGTGAAGTTTTATTTTGGTTGTTTTAATGTGTCTTGTGGTCATTTTGTGTCTCTTAGTGGTTAGTTTGGGTCTTTTAGTAGCTATGTCTTTTTATGGTCCTTTTGGATCCCTGTGGTATATTTACATCTTGTTTTGGTTGTTTCATGTCTTTTTATGGTCATTTTGTGTCTTTTATTAGTTGTTATGTCTCTTTTTATGGTCCTTCCTGATCTCTTTGTGGTTGCTTTAATGTCTTTTGATTGGTTTCAAGTCTTTTTAGGGTAATTTTGCTTCCCTTAGTTGTTGTTATGGCTCTCTTTGTGATAATTTCAAGGCTTATTTGGGTTCTTTTGCATGTTTTTGCGGTCATTTTGTGTCTCTTAGTGGTTGTTATGTGTCTCTAAGAAGTGGTTATGTCTCTTTTAATGATAATTTTGGATCTCTTAGTGGTCATTTGACATGTTGTTTTGGTTGTATCATGTCTCTTTGTGGTCATTTTGCTGCCATTAGTGGTTATATCACTCTCTGTGGTCAATTGAAGTCTTATTTTGGTTGTTTCATTGTGTTTTTGTGGTCATTTTGTGTCTCTTAGTGGTTGTTTTGAGTCTTTATGTCTCTTTTCTGGTCATCTGTCTCTTGGTTTTGCATCTCTTAGTTGTTGTTATGTCATTCTTTGTGGTAATTTGATGGCTTATTTTGGTTCTTTTACATCTTTTGTGGTCATTTTGTGTCTTGTCATTTGAGGTCTCTTAGTAGTTGTGTCTCATCTGTTTTGTTTTGCACATCTTTGAGATGGATTTAAGTCTGCAGTCATTTTGCACCTCTTGATTTTTATTTCTTTGTAGTTCTTTGGTTTCTTTTTGCAGCAGTTTTTTGTCCATGTGTGGTTGCTTCGTCTGTTTGCAGTAATTTGTGTCTTTTTGTAATTGTTTTGTGTGTCTTAGTAGCTGTTTTGTATTCCTTTTCAGCCATGTGCATGTTTGTGTAGTTGGTTTGCACATCTTATAAGGTGGATTTTAGTCTCTTTGCAGTCATTTTGCTTCTCTCTAGTTGTTTTGTTTGTCTTTGCAGTCATTTTGCGTTTGTTGTATGTGTTTTGTACTTGTTTGTAGTTAATTTTGCATCTGTGCAGTTGGTTTTTGTCTCATTGTCGTTTTGTTTGACTTTGTAGCTGTTTAGCATGTCTTTGAAGTTGTTTTTTTGTTTCTTGGTCGTTGTTTTGCACTTCTTTTAGATGGTGCTGAGAGTCTTTGTAGTCATTTTTCCATTGAGTGGTTTTCTTGTCTCTTCATAGCTGCTTGATGTCTTCTGTCTCTCTGTGTCTCCTGCTTTGTTTGAGAATCTTTGTGTTCATTTGATTGACTGTTCAACAAGAAATGTTAACAGCCATTTTAAACAAAGAATCTGGCCGAGGGGCCTCCTGTCTCCTCGGGCCCCTGGAGGAGAGACGTGATCTGAAAAGGGTGTTGTTTAATGACATGTGGCTTTAAACGGATCTTTGTGTTTTAAATGTAGAAGTTAGATTTTTAATTTGTGCTCGGAGGCAGCAGAATTTAAGTGAACTGAAAAACAAGTGGATTTTCTTTCTTTTTGCTCTTTCATACGTGAACAGGACTGATGCCAGGAGAGCAGAACAGTGACAGACTATAAAACATCTTCACTGTAAGCTTTGTGTTTTGTGAAGCAGCTTCTCTGTTGTGAGTCTTTCATTCGGCACTGAATGAGCATTTCAGAAAAGTGTGGGCAGCTCCTCGGCTTTCATTCTGTGCCAACACTTTTTTGAAATCTGCCCAGCCTTGAAATGAAAATGTGACAACGTGTTTCGTCTCCTCTTTTATCAATATTACAACCGTTTGAAGGAATCCAACGGGGGGTGTTTTTCAGTCACAGATCATAGTTTTTCTGTGTGTGCGGTCTGACTAGAATGAACTGGAGTCACCGAGCCACGTAAACGTCAGAAAACATGTGGTAAAAAGCCAGCGAGAGAAGCAGTGAAAGCCGAGGATGCTGCTTACTGCGACCAGTAAAAGAACAAGTACACAATTTAACAGCAGAGATACCTCAAAACAGAGAGAAAAAACAAGAATGAAAAGCTGTAAAGTTCAAACAAACAGCAGGAATGTGGAGATGACAGACACACAAAAGCAAGTTATACTTGGATATTAGGAAATGATGTGGTTTGGTAAATTGTCCACAGCTTTTCTCGTTTGCCCATTAGGAGGTCTTCAAAACAGTTCACACACAAATCTTCAAGTTGAAGTCGCTGGTCTAAATGACAAACATGCTGCCAAAGAAAATATTTCCATCAAACAGCACAATTTGTGGTCAAATTAATGAACTACTTCAGTTAACAAGTACAGACTGTACAGCGAGATGTAAAATACAGCTATCAATATGAACCACTTCAACTTTAATCTGAACCACATGCCTGTGCTATTTCTTGATTCTATGCATAGTTTGGACAGGAATTGATTTTATTTGTGCAGCAGTGAGGAGACATTAAATCCTCCAGGAAATTTTTAGCATTAAGCACTTAATTTCCTGCATTCTGGTGAATTTTTAGGCATCATTTATTTTTTGCTTTTCGTGCATCGGTTTGAGTGGAAATTTCTCACGTAGCACCAGGTGACAATTATAATATAGAATAAAATGGAATATAGCGCAGTAAGGCTCTCAGGCTTTCAAATATTTATTCTTCTTGAGATCAGCCTTTGTTATTACTCCACCATGGAACGGCAGAGTTATCTGTCTGTCTGTCTGTTAGCAACATTGCTCAAAAACAAATTAACGGATTTGGATGAAATTTTCAGGGAAGGTCAGAAATGATACAAGAATCACCTGATTAGATTTTGGCAGTGATGTGACTTATAGTCTGGATCCACAGATTTGTTAAAGATTTCTGTATCATTGCAAGATAATGGTATGCCGTCACTGTAACTATGACAACAAGAGAACACTATGTGAGCTGCCTGCTGATGATCACATGATTGTGATCCTACTACAAATTCAATTTCACCAATGCGGTCATACTAGGACTCGTCCGTCAGAAATGATACAAGGAACAATTGATTAAATTGTGTGGGTGTTTCTGAGTCCCATCAGTTCCCGTCGCCCGCTTCATATTTAGGTCACAAGATTCGGTATCCATCCATGATGTACACATGTATAACACACACCTGTGCCCAGCGCAAGGTCATTTTGTTTGTAGGTACATCTATATTAAATGGTCACATTCTATGGTGCCGTGATTTCTGCCACAAATTCTTTCAGGATTTCAGCCACTGAAAATGATGCAATGACTGAGCAGCCTTGGCGGAGTACTGCACTCTCTGAGTGCTGTTCTTATTTAATATTATCCCAGAAATGATTTATTCTCCTGTCCTCCTTTATTTGTTTTTTATGTGGGGTTGTAACCTTGTTTCGTGTCTTAATCATTTTTTATAGCGAAACAGTAAAACTTTCTGCAGATTTAGAAGATGTCACACAAATCTGTGATTATATTTTGCCTTTTTTTTTTCAACATTTAAGCTCATTGCAGTCAAAAACAATAAAAGCAGTTTACTGGCAGCAGCTTAATGGATTCATTAATGACTTTCAGGCTGCAGCTCAGTTCAGTTCACCTCCATGTTCCCACCAGCTGGATGGTAATACACACACACACACACACACACACACACACACACACACACACACACACATCATCCTCAGAGGAATTTCATGCTGGCATCCTGACCTGCCCAGACTCACTCTGTGGACCGACTCCAGCTCTCTGATTATCTGTTCACTCACTGCTCAGTGTGTGTTGTTGTGTTGTGAGTAGTTGTGTGAGACAGTACTTGATATACGAGCTCTGGCCGACTTCCAGGAGCCGACACTGTCCATCTGCCAGCCATACTGTCCTCTCACACTCCATGTATGTGCTGTTGCTGGAAGCTTTGAGTGCAGTTTCTGCCTGCTGGGCATCAAGTGTCACATCGAGATCAACTGTGCGCTGCAGAAACAAAAGTCTGAACACGGTTAAAGCAGTTCTCACATGTTCACTGAAGCTGTTTTTAATGGCTGTAATTGTCGTTTCTGTCTACATTGTGCATAAAGCTGGATGAATCCTTCGTGATGCTACCCGTAGGTTTATGAGAAGCAGTTTTGAAGCTCAGGGGCTCCAGTTGTCACCATCTTCCTCCTAACAGATTGTGAAATCTAGCTCCAAACTCACAAATATTCTTCTCTCTAATCTCACACAAGCATTTGAAATTAACGAAGCATCACACACTGCAGGATATTATTGAGATTAGGGTGCCTCATGTGATCTAATGGGGAAACAGATGGAAACAAAGTGGAGACTGTGGTGCAACAACTTGCTAATAATACTTTGAAGTGATAAAAAGTAGAAAAGCAATATGATAAACAAGTCTGGATTACAAAGTATTTGAGAAGATGAAAACAGGTTTTCTATACTTTAGCAAGATGTGGAGGGGGAATTTTATCAATTAGTTTTATTATCTGTAGCTAACGTTAGCCTCAAGGCACAGAATCTTAGGCTGTGCTATAAAATCCAGACTACCATACTATATAATCTGCAAGAAAAAGACTTCTTGTGTCCCAATACATGGCCATATGTAATATAGAGAAAACACAAGCATTTCTGGTCATTCTGACCCAGAACCATCTGCACAGATAAGTCACAGTGCTGTGAGTATAACCAAGCTTGAGGCGCAGACAGACGACAGCGACGGCCAAAGTTTAAGGTGCAACATTATGATGAAGTCCTAATTATCTGCATCCTGCATAAAACAGTACATACTCTGCAGGGACAGCTGTAGTACGTATTTACAGCAAAAAGAAAAAGCATGCATCTCTAAACACAGCCGTAGTACTGCTTGCCACAGCATCTGCAGCTCTAGTTGCTAGCGTAATAGCCTTCTAGATTTCATTTAGATATAAAAAATGTTTCATATTACGGGGCCAACCCTGATGACTCTGGGAGCAGTTCTGGAGGTTTTAGATCTGTAAACCCCCCACATTAGCAGTCATCAGGGTCAAAAAGGGATAAATCAGCCCTCAGCTCCTGTAGCGTCGGCCTGGTTTAAATCCAAGATAACCCAGACATGAGCAAAGAGATGGAACGTGACTTTAAGCATTAATACAATGTGAACAAGTCTGTTCTATAAAAATTGACCCCCTGTAAAGTTGTCATTAACTGGTAAATTAGATACACTGTAAAAAGTGTATTTGAGAGGTAGTTGAAGCAAAGTACTGTTTTGAATAAATCTCACAAATCTTTCTGCTTTGGTGACGGCAATTTCCTTTTGCGGATTCTATCAACTTGAAATCATATTTTGTCTCTTTAAATCGGTATTTTAATTTTATCCAAAGGGTGAAAATTAGGTTTACTGCTGCTTTAGCGTCTGGAGTCATGGTGTCCATGTCTGTTTGTTGTTTCTGCTGCGACTCAACTGCTGTTTTAGTCTAATGCCTAATTTAGAAATCAAGTTTTACATTTTACTTTTGGATAAAGTGAATTATTAAGTTGGCAAATTAGAAACTTCCATTTGACTTGCCTTAAACTTAAGCTGCAGTGATGCTCATTTAAGAGGAATCAGATCATTTAATGATATCTAGCTTAAACCAGTTGCATTAATATTATTTACTAACTTAATTTGGACAAACTGCATTACCAGTGGAAGCAACTGATTCAGTTCAATGCAACTATATTATTTTTTCAGTGTATAGATACTGAAACTGTTTCTGTAGCAGGCTGTAAACGTGTTTATTTCTGCTGTAAAGTTGGACATTTTAACATGGAGGTCTATGACGATTGAATCACTTTGAAGGCAGCCTCAAGTGGACATTCGAGGAACTGCAGGTTTTACTTTTTAGTCCTGGAAGTTCCTGTTTGTTCTATATGGTGACGGGTTACAAAATCTTCTTTGTTCAGAGGAAAACTTTGATCTCAAGTTAGCTAATACAAAGCTTCAGTTGCTCAGTTTGACAAATCAAGTTGTTGTTAGTGGAATTTATGGTCTTCTTTTGGACCGAATCTCTTCCTTTTCTTACTTTCATCTTCACTGCAGCTGTCCGAGGAAAAACAAAGAAGGAATGTGGCGGTGAATTCACTAAAACTAAATTTGTCTTAATCAGATGATGAACCCTCACAGCAGCTTCAGCTAAAATTTAGATTCTACTCTCACACTGTCCCTCCGTGACTTAATACCACAGTTGGTGGCCTTGAACACTTGGAGGAGGGGGAAGAAAAGAGCATCAAATCATTGCCATCTGACTTCAATTTGGCAAATAAACACAGAGTATTACTGCCATCAGTCTCACCTGATAGGACTTTGTGGTGACCTTTAATGAGCCGGTCACAGCTGGAGGAGAAATTAGACCCATACAGAAAGAGCCTTCATAGTGTCAGGCTCGGCAGAGAGAATAAAAGTAGTCCAGACAATTCTCCAAAATGTTGCTGTTTAGGGACATTTACATCAACTACACCATAAAGTCTTGGGTCCAGGTTGGGGACACGTTAAGGTAATGACATTTTGATCATCCAACACGTAATTTCCTGCATTCTAGTGCAATTTTAAGCAACAATTACTGCCATTTCTGCATAAATTTCTTTATTTATGCAAAGGAAAACACAATTGAAGCAATCTACATCGCCTTTAAATGTATATTTTCCACTAGATCAACTTTTTTTATTTAAAATTCAACCCACGCATTGACTGGATTTGCTCTTCTGTCCTCTTTTGCATATTTTGTTTGAAGAGTAAACATCTTTAAACTAATCAAATCATTCATTTCAAACTGATTTATAAAGTTCTAGATTTTAATCACGTGTTCAAAACTTTCTGCACATCCAGAACATGTCTGGTTGATATTCTGAAGACCAAAGACACTTTAATATCCAAGGCATTGTTTCATAGATGAGCAAACCCGAAAGAAAAGAAAGAAAAGTTTTCTGCTTCACTGTGTTTTTATGTATGTAAATGTTAAGGGAATATCTCCTCTGATTGCCTTTTAAATCTATGCATGACAGCATCCCAAACTGTGAATTATCTACATTTTAAAAAGCACCTAAATAGAGGCAGATGATGCAGTTTAGAGTGTTGGCAGAAGACAGATGACAAATTACAGAAAACACAAGGGAAGAGAGAATTGTTTGTGTTGAAGTAATTAGTTTAAAATCACCTCTGGCACCAAGTTACTTCCTAAACTGATGGTCTGTTTAAAAAACGAAGCAGTAAAGCCACTAAAACTAAACGAAGCACAAAAAAACTGGCCTTGTTTGGAAGTAATTTCTCAGTAAGTGTGTTTATATTGTTTCCAAACCTGGTTGAGTTGTTTGTGTGATGTTTAAATCTGAACTCCGCCACTCTGCTGCCACCTGCTGGCAGAAACAAACACCACATCCTCCAGACTTCAAATACAGTATAGAGTTTTATTGTTTATATTAAATCAGAAAGATAAGCACTATAACATACGTTACAAACCAATAAAATTTTATATCTTGGGGAGAAAAAAAATTCAAATGACATTACAAAAAAAGTAGTAACACTAGTGGACAAAAACATTCTTTAAATAACAGAACTGTACATTTTAATATGCAACTAAAAAAGTAAGACACCAAAAACAAATTAAACAGTGGGGCTAAGTGACAGAACAGAACCATGGAGGGTCAGAGAGCTAAAGCTAACGGGAGGAGGGATTACTAGCTGATGCAGGTTACTGCTAGAATATGAAAATACAACAAAGTAAGGCAGCAGAAGGCAGGCGTTTAGACAGCAGGAGTTGGGAATAGAAAAAAAGACTTAGAAACGTGAGTAAATTAAACTGCTACGTGGCTACATGACTCGCCCACTGTCTTAAAACTGCAGAAACTGAATATAAGCTCATAAAACAACCTCACAAGAACCCCAGCACCCCTGTTCAGGTTTTATCTGACAAACGATGACACTGCTGAATCTCTTTCATGCACTTCTGACCAACACAAACAGTGCTAAAACGAGCTCCTTTAAACCGCTCAGAACTATTGTTCTGCGACCGCTGGTCAGTTAGACGCAGACGCTCTTCCAACTGTGGACACTGGACACATGTAATATTGTGATTTCTAGCGAATTTGATCTCGCACATTGTGACAAAATGAACCTGCGAGCCGCTGCATAATGTACAAGTTGCACCTGTTCAACAGGTTTCACTTTGAATTGCATAGTATTAAAAAATAGCTCTATGACTTTATTAAAAACAGACACTAGAGGGCACTCAATGCCCTCCATGGCCGAGTCATTACATAATCAACTGCTCTTCACAAAAACACATTATCAAAGCCCAGAAAACTGAATTCCATCAGTTTTTCTTACATCACATCAAAATCAGAAACCTGCTGCTCGTGTTTTGAAATGCGCATATGTGCATCGACTACAAATATTTAGTCACATAAAGTTTCTTAGCGATGGCTTCGTTCAACTTCTTTGGGTTATCAGGTAATAAAAAACAAAAATATCCGTCTACACAATGTGAACCAATTAGTGCAAAAGAGATTAAGTGCAACGTTACATGATGTCCGATGTCCACTGATCACTACCTGCTCTCTGAATCTCTCACTGCAGCCACAGTGGTGGTGTTGGGGGTTTTTACTGTACTGCTGTAACAAAATAAAAGGACAGAAAGCTGCAAACACACAGGACATAACAGATCCACAGTAGCACAGCGCATGCCCTTATTCACGACGAGATTTAAAGTACAGTACAAGCGCCATTACAAGTCAGTACAAAATGTAAAATAAATCATATGCAATGAATGTACATTAAAGTATTTTCTGAAAACATCGAAAAAAAGTTCCTTTTTTTGTTGTTTTTTTAAACGGATTTTGACGTTGGTTTGTCCCAGCGCCCTGCCAGAGAGAATCACAGCCGACTCCTGTCTGACTGAAAGTGGAGATGTGTCCAAATTGCAAGGAAAAATATAGTATTTACTCAACACGTTAGAATTCTCAATTTGAAATTCAAAAATCTAGACTCTTTAGTAGCATTTACTTATTAAAATCTTTGTAAACAGTTTGCCCTTTTTGTCTCTACTTTGAAAATACATTCTAATCAGACTGAAATTGAGGCTTATATATGTAAATATATATATTTATATTTATAAATCTGTGGCAAACACTTTAAAAATAATCTGACACCTTATGCAAAGAAATACATTTGAAAAAAAAAAAATCCCTCTAGTCTTCATTTCTACCATGATTGTTTGAGAACCTGAAGCCGTCGCGGCACATCTGGATTTAACTTCACCTGAAGAAAACTGCCAGATGTTTGACCACGACGCACTCCAGCTGCAGCAACAGCTCTGGACTCCACTCGTATATCAAGAGCTGTAAGAAACTTAATGTTGGCATTTTTGTTGCTCTTCAGTGCGGTGATGGGGTTGCTATGGTGGGTAGCCATGGTGATGAGGTTGCCATGGCTTGGGGGGAGGGGAGGGAAAGGATGGGAGGGGGTTTGCAAGCTGGTGGTGAGAGAAACAAGCGGGAGGACTTGGGCTCGTCTCCGGATCGCCTCGACGCTCCTCCGAGTCTTTGCGGTTCGAAGCGGTCTGGAGGAGCAGCAGAGTCTGAGCCGCTTCGGATCCTGGTGCTGAGTTTAAAACTGCATCTTTTACAACAACATCACGAGCTCGAGCATGCGCGAGGGCAACGCCGCACAAAGCCGGTGTAAACAGTGTTTGTTCACGAGTCTCCTTCTTAAAAAAAAGTGTGGATGACGGTGCGCATGCTGCTGCTGTCTTTCACATTTAATGAATCTTAGTGGCAGTGGCATGCACAGTGGCCCTACACAGATCGTTTGCATGCAGATTCAGATTTGTACACTATACACCGCAAATCTGTGTGTGTTTTCTTTCCTCAAACGCTCTTTACGTTCAGAGTCTGTCGCTGCGGAAGGTCTCCTCCACCGACGGGTCCGGCAGCACCATGTCAGGGTCACTGAGCATGCTCAGACCGTCCAGGCTGAGGGGCTCGATGCGCAGCTCGTCCTCCAATGGGAAGCCTCCCTCCGAGTCAAAACATTCAGGCACCGTGGAGAGCGCACTGCTGATGTCCTTGGACAAACTGGGGTTGGAGTCATCTGGGAGGAGAAACAGATGATGGTGGGTGAATGTTTCCTCCGGTCTGGACAACACCTCGTCCTGCTGCAGCTAACAGACCCACTGCCTCATCGTTAGTCATGACGGCTCTTTTCTGACTTTCTCCTCACTTTAAGGCTGCTGCAGTCACACTTCAGCCCTGATTAGGCCTGAATGTTACAGAGGATTCAGAGCTGAAGCCTGAGCCACTAAACAGTTGACAACTTTTTAAAGTACCTTCATCTTCCTCCTGTGAGACGACTACATTTAATTTCTGCAAACAAGCTGCTCAGCAGGTGCTCCACTTTGATTTAAGCTTCAGAAGAGAACCGCTATCAGTTGCTTTTAGTAGGAAAGTGCAGAAAAACACTGAAAATTTAAGGAACTGCTAATCTGTCTGAGAAAGCAAAGGCAACAGTCAACAGCTTCCTCCTCCTCCTGGTAGATGTCTACACCTGATTCCTGGAAATAAGTTGCTCAGGAGATGCTTCTGTCTGATTTAAGCCTCAGAAACGAAACACTTGAAGTTGCTTTCAGTGGAACAGTACAGAGTAAACCCTGAACCTTCAAGGAACAATTCAAGACTTAAAGGAATACATCACCCAATTTTTGCAGTTTTCTTATCATACCATGTAACCTGGACTGATGGACATAAATCATGTACCATATTCATACAGAATCGCTGAAGTCCTGAAGGCACCTTTTCTAATCTAAAACTTAGATTATTTACAAAATTATTATTCTGGCTTTAGGTTTTAAGGACAGTAAATGTTTTGTTACTGGAGGACAAATACTTCACTACTAAAGTCAATCTCATTATCTTTAGTTTGAGTTTCTATTACTTCTAATTTTCCCTCTGAGCCATCATTTTACATGGAAATGTTGCTGAATCCACAGCAGAGCTGTTGTTTTTGAGCTGTGTTTCAGTCAGTTTCATATTTGTTCTGCTGTCTGACCGCAGAAACAGAAAATATGTAAATGAGAACAGCCCTACTGGGAATTTGGTTATATTAAAATACAGTTGATGTGAGTAAGCAGCAGCTGAGTTGACGCACAACAGGTGACATGAAATAAAGTAACTCACACCCAGTCCTTGTTTTTTGCTTTTTAAATTGGGCTTAAAGTTTCCACCATTTCTGAATGTCTCTAAGCCTTCCATTTTCAATTTTTTGTGTTTAGCTGCTTTCTGCTCATAAAAATACAGTGGCCTGCAATGGAGAGCAAAACAGCGTGCCGACCTGTGGCACTCACCAGTGAGGATGATGTTGGGCAGACCTCCGCTGCAGTTGGAGTACAGCATGTTGGCCCTCATGTGCATCGGGTCCTGCAGGCTGCCATGGCTGCCTCCCAGCCCCGACAGAGCAGCCTGGGAGTAGTAGAGCGAGGAGGAAGAGGAGGAGGACGAAGGATTGAAGCAGGACCCCCCTACTGTGGAGCTCATTGCGTTTTCCAACAGACTGAACTGATCCAACTAGCCGGCAGATGGTGGAGAGAAAATGGCAATCGAGAGAAAACACAAAGAATCAGTCAGCTGAACTGGCACTATGTTCACCCTGGCAGCATCTCTCATGTGAGGTCTACAAGCCAATTATAGTGTTTTCTCATAACATTGACAGTTCAATATAAACATGATTAACTCCACAGCTCAATATAATGACAAGAAAATCCATTGACTGGATTTGAACAAATCCTCCTCATTAACTAACCTCACAAGATGCAAATATAAGCCCCTCAGGCCATTAATCAGCCTGTTTTTGTTAAAGACTTCTGTATGTTTAACAAGTAGATCCTGATATGATTTATTCTGCAGCACACATTTTACCATTACAATTTAATTATGAAATGTTTTCAAATTTTTCAAACACTACAGATTTCCTGCATCTACTGCTTGTCACGTCTGTACGAATGGGGACATGCTAAACTGAGAACAACGGAAGAAAAAATATCTTTTTATGTATTTATGGAGATCAGCTTTGACTGAAATTACATACTGCTTTGATAAAAAAAAAATAAAACATGCATTCGCTACATCTGAGTGTTTATCAATCATTACCTGATAGGGAAGGGTTTTGGTCTGGCGATTAGAATACTGTGGCTCCATAAAGGTGTCGCTGAAGAGTGCTGCCATGTTGTTGTGCTGTCAGGGAAGAAAAAAGGCTCAAATTTAGCCAACAATGACATGTGAAATATAAAAAAACAACTTCTTATTAATTCCTTATTCAGGTGCAGTGTATAGAACCTGGATGGAGCAGTAACATTCTAATAAGTGCTACAGTCACTTTTTGCACACATTCTTGTTGTTGAATTAAAGTTGGTATTTTCCCCATCAATCTGCATCCAATATCCCATAAAGACCAAGTAAAAACTGAAATCTCATTGTACAAAAGTTTTCAGGCCCTTAATTTAGTCACTACAGGCACTGCACATATGGATTTAGGACAGTTTATCCCATTCTTCCAGCAGATCCTCTCAGGCTCTGTCGGATTGGATGGCAACCGTCTGAACTTTCATCTTCAGGTTTCTTCGCAGATGTTTTGTGGGTTTAAATTTTTAAATCTTTAAACCACTGCAACAGGTTTTCTTAAAGGATTTCTGTGTATTTGGGTTATATTAATCATTCCCTCGGTTTTGGTCAACACAGAGGTCAGTATAGAATGATGCTGCCACCACCATGCTTCACTGTAGGGACAGTATTAGCAGGTGATGATTCATCAGACCAGATAATCCTCACTCATGCTTTCAGAATGGTAAAAAAAAGGGCAGGCATTCTTCAGTGATGTATCACAACATCTTTTTGGTGAATATAAATTGTTACTATAAAGCCTGAACACCCCATGCCCAGAGACCTTTCATATCTTACCCTAGAGCTCTGTTATACAAATTCAGCTGATATTAACTGTATGTTGCTTGCACTTTGTTGTCTCGATTGTGGGCTTTGTTAAATTTGTGTCTGTATTTCTAACAGGATATGATAAGATAAGCCTTTATTAATCCCACAGTGGGGAAATTTACATTGTCACAGTGGCAAAGAGGAAACATTTAAAAAATATCAGCATAAAAATAAACCAAAAATATACATAAGTATTCGTTCAGATTGTCCACATTTCTCTGGATGTGAAAAAAACAATACTGCACAGATCAATGGTAATACACAGATTCCTTCATGAGTAGGAATACTGATAGAGAAGAATTACTACTGTACAGATTTCAATGTCTTTTCTACTACGGTTGAATTGATTCAATAGTTGAAGCAGACACAAAGAGAATTTCTGAATAGGCAATAAACAAAACTAACTTTAAATGCAGTTTGACAAAGTCCAAACATTCTCTCCTGTCTTTTGATCAAAGTGGCTTCTGTTTAGCTCTACTACAATGAAGTTTCTGCAGAATCCATGAGATTCTCCATCTCTGCAGAATCCATGAGATTCTCCATCTCTGAGTCCTGCTGTCTCCAAACTTCTTCCATTTCATATTCATTGAACCCACTGTTCTCCTGGAACATTCAAACTTTGGAAGTGATTTTATACCACTATTCGATTTATGCCTTGTCAGTTTTATTGTGGAGGACTAAGGCGAGTTTTAGACTTCATGTCTTGGTTTATTGTCCCGACATGCAGTGTGAATTGTGGAATCTTATATATGGAGGAGTGACAAAAGAATATACTTTTGTAAATAATGGATTTAAATTAGTCATTTTTAATAAATCTGAAAACCTTTCTAAACATCTTTTTACTTGTGGATTGATGGGGAAAAATGTATGTATTATTATTGTAACTCCCCAGGACAACAAGCAAATTCCATTAAAACCTTTTGGTGTCACAAGGGTTGAAATGATGAGCTGGTTGGTGGATTCAGAGGTAATACAGACATTATTATTAGAATTTGTTTATGCCTATTTGAGCAGGACTAGAGAATAAATATGACAGCTGAAATTAGTCTGTTACAATGTTAAATCTGCAGAAAGAAAGACTGAATATCTACAATACACATGCACAGAACAAAACAAACGCTGATGAACAAAATATGATTGTCCGTGCACAGACACTCTGACAAAGACGCTCTTCACTGCACTTACTTGGCTGGTGTTGAAGTCCAGCGGGATGCTGTGAAGAGGGGAAACGGGCTGCTGTTGCTGCTGTTGTGGCTGCTGGCGTTGTCGGCCCTGGTCCACTGCATGCTGGGATTGTTGGTAGAGCGGATAGGGCGGGGGCGGCTCCCTTGGCATGTTGCTGGTATCCAAAGCAACTCCCTACACAGAGCAGAGAAAGCCAGCAGGAGTCACTACAGACGAGTTTAATCAAGACTTGGAATGCAGAGTTTATTTATTGTGACTGTAGTGTCATTACTCAGTACACTTTCTCCATCCAATATAGGTGAAAACAATTGCACCAGTGTACTTTTGCATTGCATGATGTTCTTTTCTTGGAAGTCGTACTTTGATTTGCAGGACTGCACATTTTCAATTTCTATTTTAGTTTAGTACTTTTGACAGCTGTGGTTCTTAGTTTACAAACTTAAAATCAGTTGGGGATACCAGAGTTCTAGATATAAAACCCCGATTTTATTTATCAGCACGATTGTACAAAAATACTTGTGAAATCCTGAGTGTGAGATGAGTGTACCTGTGTGATGGGGGACAGTGAGGGCGACATTGTGGGCGACAGCTGCTTGGCCAGACCTCGGCGCTGCTCGGCTCCAGGCGACAGGGTGAGGGGGCTGATGGGAGCTGGCCGTCGCCGAGGGGAGTTGCTGGACAGACGGAGGGATGAGTTGATGGAGGGATTGCTGAGCGAGGACTGCAGCTGGCAGTTGTTGAGGGAAGCCTGAATTGAGGGATTGCTCAAAGAGGAGGAGAGACCTGCAGGGACAATAAAGAAGTTGCAAACTCATTAGAGCGTAAATGAGGAGAACATGTGGTAGTTGTGATGTAGAATGCACTTGATTTTCCAGCATGCTCTCCAGTCCCAAAACACTAGATGTTATTGTGTGACTGAGGAGTGAGAGAGAGATGGCGAGCAGAGGAAGGGAAAATGAGAGGACAGAGAGAAAGCGAGGGAAAAGAAAAGAGCTGATTGTAGCGAGCCAAGAGAGGGTCAAAGTTCCTCTGTCACTTTGGTGCTCGGCCAAGCTGAACTGTGTCCGACATGGGAGCCCGAACACACATACACTCAGAAAACACAAAGAGGAAAGACTGGGCACGAGCAGAGAGCAGTGGGTGTGATCAGATCAGGCAGCAGAGTGAGGAAGCTGAAGACAGAGAAATCCTTCAATGACTTATCAATAATGTATAGTTGGCTGGCAGAGAAAGAAACCTGCTCCAAACACTGAAGCAGTGATTCTCAACACAAAGTAAAAAGCTTGAACAGGCTTTCAGAGTATTAAAACCTACAAAGGCTAAAATCCCAACAGATGATGACTCATTTCCACTGATATGCTCAGATATTTTTAGTCTTGACAGGGAGAAGGGCCACATGTTGAACGACTGAGTAAATTCAGATAATACACTTAACAACAATTAGGAGTTGTGTTGCTCAGCAACTCCCAAAAACCTTCACTAAGACAAATTCATGAGCCATAGAACTCAAACAGATGTCCATCAAGTAAAGTGTTACTAATTTTAAATGTGTAAAATTCAATACAAAAAAGGGAAAAAAAAGAAAGACAGCAATTTTGGAGTAAAATGATGCATTGTGAGATGAAAGCAGCAGCGTGTCTCTGTGTAGTGTCTACAGGAAGAGTCCATTTTACATGATGATATTACCAGCTGGTGTGTGGACAGTTAAGTTTGACGCTCAAGGCTTTATTCTTGGGTTAAGACACAAGGGAAGACTGTGGGAACACCCCTCACTCTCCAAGACATTTCCGAGTAGTCTACAACTTGGCAGGAAACACTGGATTTTATCTGAGCCTTCCCATGTGCTGAACTCTAAGTAAATGCTAATGAATTCTGGAGGGAGGTACAAGGAGGTCCGTTTGTGGAAGCACAATGTGCCTTTTTCCTCACACGGGTCCACTCCAGTCTGATGGACCGTAGAAACAAACACACGCAGAGCCCAACAGATAATGTTACTTGATTGGACAACAACTCATTATGGCCATTCAGTGTATTTTACAGTGTGTGGGCTAATGGTTGAGGCTAGATTTCTTTCTGCGGCCTCTTCTGTGCACAGCCTTTCTGGTTGTAAATGAAAATGAACAGAGGGAGAAGTGAAGCCAATGTGCCTGTCTGTTTTGGTCAGAGATGTTGGTGGTCTAGTGGAATCCACTAGTTGTGAATGTTGCACAGAGAACCTTGAAGATAAAACTCATTCATTCAGCCTTAAAACTCAGTGCACTGTGGTATGAAGGCCTCATTTACAATACAGTCGAGTAAGACAATAAAAGATGTCAACACATGAATAACATGCTACTAATGTAAATTAAAACAGGAGCAGCTGGAAGTAAAATTAAAAAATAATAATTAAACTGCTCCAAGGATGAAAATGAGTCCAGCTTTAGCTTGTTGGTGCAGGTTACTCCAGATTGCAGGAGCAGTGAGTAAAACTGGATTTTCTAAGCTCAGCAAAAGCCCTTGGCACCTGCAAGGTAATCCAATCCTTTGAGTGTGTATGCTAAGAGCCCACATTAAAAGACAGTAACATGGTAATGTAAGGAGGTATAAAATCACTAAGAGCCTCATAGTCTATAACGCCTTATAGAGAGCGAGGGCCAGTTAGAATCACCACACACTGATTAATTTTGATCCCCAATGCTGCTGGATTGTACCTCAACACTAACAAAAACAAAGCCAAACCAAAAATAAAAAATAAAATAACAATAAGAAGAAGTTGAACTCCACCCACCCTGTGAGTTTCCGATCCCCAGGTGCATCATGGCGGCCGGCAGGTTCCCGGTGCTGCTGCCCCCGCTCAGGTTGGGGTATCCTCCGTTGTCGTCCGGGTCCAGCGGGGTGGAGAGCGGTGAGGGGAACTGCAGGTTGCTGAGGTCGGGCAGGGAGCCGCCGGTACTTAACGAGCCCTGGTAGTGGGACAGACCAGGGTTCTGCTCTGGAGACGGGAAAATACTGCAACAAAAGTCGACAAAAAAAAAAAAAAAGACACCAGAGACAACATTGATGCTCCATTTGAATGAATATAAACAATGTAAATGTGCAGCCATTGCTATTCCAGAATGACAAGATATTTCTTTGCCTCCCATCCACTTGTTCTAGCCTTTTTCTTTATCCACCCACTCTTCACTTCTTTGATTATTTCTATTATTTCCATTTTTCCAATAACAGCATATGAGCTGTGACTCTTCTGTCTCCACACAAAAAGGCACAACACAAAACAGAGAACAAATGCTCACTTCAATAAACACACAATGTGTCTTTCTCAAACAGAAAGCATGAAATAAAGAGGCCAAAACAGCTTGGCGCCTGCTGCACACTGTACTGTTGTTTTTATTTAATTCCATGTTAAACAAAAGCCCATGTTTCCAGGAATCTAAAATCTCTGCAGACTCTTCTGAGGACTGCATTGCTCTCTGGATTATGATAACAATATGACCTGTAAATTACGCCTGATCTGGCCACATGCTAAAGGAAAGCCGATGCCGTGAAGCTCATGAAATGCTAGTAAAAATGGACACGTCTGTTTTAAATCATCCGGAGTGGGAACATAATAGTCTCAGCTAAATGTTGTCATACAATGCCAGTGGTGCCTGTTTGTCATAACAACTCTGTTCCTCTTATTTTAAAGAGGTGTAAAGAGAGACGCGGACATCCTGTTTGAAGCGGTGGGAATGTTTGGCATTTCATTTCTGGATGTTTCTGTTGACCAGCTCCAGCTCTATGGAAAACACCTGTATCCTATTTTGAATGACAGATGCTGACAGAAGTACAATGACATTAACATGCTTTGTTCAGCTGTTCCATATTCCAAAAATGAAGCAGATGCTTTTAAAAAGGGAAATGAGGAGAGACAGGAGGAGGCTGGTGAGGGAGAGCCAATGAGAACCACTAATGTTGAAAATGAACGCAGAGAAGATACTGAGTGAAGCGAAGAAGGAAAAGGTACTACTCTTAACCACAGTGGCTAATGCAGTACCTGTAGTCACTGTAGAGTAGGAAAGCTTTGCTGTGTGAGTATTGTAAGGCTGTCCAATGCAGGCAACTCTAAACGTGTTAAAAAGTCAACACAGTGCAAGATTGCAAAGTTTTAAATTGGACGACAGCAGTAAGAAACACTGAGCCTTTTTTGATGACTTTTCAGCAGTTAGACAAGAAAAATTCCTCCGCGGAGGATAATGAAATAGTCGTTAAGATCCACATTGCCTTACACTGGGGCTGAATGAATGTTCTATGTTCTATCTTTTTAATATATACACTACTGTTCAGAAGTTTGGGGTCACCCAGACAATTTCATGTTGTCCATGAAAACTCACATTTTTATTCATGTGCTAACAGAAGTGCACAAGGGTTTTCTATTCATCAATTAGCCTTTCAACACCATTAGTTAACACAATGTAGCATTAGAACACAGGAGTGATGGTTGCTGGAAATGTTCCTCTGTACCTCTATGGAGATATTCCATTAAAAATCAGCCGTTTCCAGCTAGAATAGTCATTTACCACATTAACAATGTCTAGACTGGATTTGTGATTAATTTAACCCTCTTGTTGTCTTCATTTACAGGCACCAAAAAATATTGTTTCCTTGTCTGAAAAAAATCCAAAAATTCAGCAAAAAAAAAATTACCCAAATTTCTGAAAATTTGCAAAACCATCAGGAAGAAAATTCCAATAATTCCTTGAAAGTTTCCCTTAAAAGTCTCACTTTAAAAAATCCCCCAACTTTGGCAAGAAAATTCTTGTAAATATTTTCAAAAAATGAGTAAAAATCTTCCAAAAGATTCTAAAAATATCTAAAGCGACTGCTTGTATATCAGTAAAAACCTAAGAACATTCACAAAAAAAAATTTTTGTGAAAAAAATGTGAAGACATTTTTCTACATTTTTTTCCACACAAAAAATGTTCAAAAATTTCCCAAAAATGTTGAAAATGTGCACATCAGAAGTTTCATTGTGAATTTTTTTTTCTTTCATATTTTCAAACTTTAAAACGAGTCAATTTGACCTGCAGGACAATACAAAGGTTAATGTTATTTTCACTGAAAAAAAAGCTTTTCTTTCAAAAATGAGGACATTTCTAAGTGACCCCAATCTTTTGAACGGTAGTGTATGTGCAATATATAGATGTTATGTATAATGGAAGATGTCCTATTATGTCAGCCACTGCTTGTTGCAGAAAAACTTTGTATCATTTCTGATTCAAATACTTTGCAAATGTCAAATCTCAAGTCACTGTCAGTCTGGACATCAATACAAAGCTATGCCATGCAAATACAGACAGCTATTCATCAGCATGTAAAGTCACGACAGGTGAAAAAGAAAGCTGGATGCACCAGTGCTACAAGTATAAAAGTTAGTCCAGAAACCTGTATGTTATGTAATGTAATGTAATGCATGTTAATCCTCCTAAGACTTACTTGATTCCAGGCACTTCACATGATTTAGGCCTTGATGCCAGAGACTGGACCTGAAACATACACAGTATAACTGATTAATATTTCAAAGTATCAAAACATTTACTCACAGTCTGTGCAACAAACACATCATAAAAATTCTGCATTGTGCTTGTTGTGCCTCCATTAGTATTTCTACCATCTACAGTCAAGGGTCTAACTTAGGATCTCTCCAGCACTGCTTATAAATCAAATACCTGGACTCTCCTTTGCATAGATTTAAAATCTGCAAGCCTCTCTGGGTGGTATTTGTAGAATAAGAAAGGATAAGACAAGACTGGGGACTGCTGTGATAATTAAAACTGAGCAGACAGTCCAAACAATAAATTTGTACTCCACATTTGTCAAAGGATCTGTATGTAATGTGGAGTGGTCACAATCAAACCAACCTAATCTCATTAAAATCTCCTGAAACTCACGACAAAGTGGAAAGCTCCATGCTAGCAAAAATGTGCACTGAGCAAAAACAGCTCAAATCACTGACAGATCCTGGTGTTTTTTCTTGTATTTGAAGAACTTCAATCTATTCTAGCATCAAAAGACACTGATCGTCAGCTACAAAATACAAATGTCAGACATGATAATTTGCTTCAGCTCATGTATTCTGAAGACAATGGCTCTTTGTCTAGTACACTTCATAAGGACGAAAAGACGAATATGACATTTATATATTGATCAATTTCCTAGTAAAACCTCCTCCTTTGTGCTTTTAACACTGTAGTCGCTAACATTCCTGAGTCCAGAAATTAGTCTCAGGCCCATTCTGCTGGTCTACGATCAAACAGGAAATTCTGGATCAATGCCGACACGTCTCTGTCAAGTAATGGCAGGAATTTAGGGTGCTATGGTAGTCATGCACAGCCTCCACAGGTCTGTCAGAGTTGGAGAATGGTCTGGCTGCATCCATAAGCATTCTGTTATAACCTGCTACATCCTGCTATTCAAAACAATCACAAAAACGTGATTATGCTGGTGTAAAATACCAGAGGAACATGCTTGGAAATGAAACCTTTTCCATAACCATACATGCCAGAATGTCCTCATTAGACAGCAAATGTTGTAACCACATTTTTTATAGATCTTTATAGCCTTTCACTGTAAATACCAGGCAGGAATGCTTTGAATGGTCCAGACCTTCAATGAAAGCATGGCATTTTTAGCGTACAGGCTGCCGCATGGAGGTTGTTCTTTTTGTTGGTTCATGTAGCAACACTGATTATTAAAAACTGTAATAAACACACAGCGGAAAGGGATGAGAATGCCATGTATTATTCTGACATGGTGACCATTCTTCAACAATAAATGTGTCCGCTGGTCCTATTGGTATCCTCTGAGTTTCGGTATCAGCATCGCCATAATGTAACCAGATGTGAGAGCAGTGAACACCAGGATATAAAAGAGGTGATCTAGAAGCTCCAATACTGTTTGCGATGTGCACGTATTAACTGTAACGAGTTAGGAGATAGTGTGACGGTGTGCAATCAACACAAGGAACTGTCTTATACACGTTTTTTGCGACTGGTAGGTGTACATTTGTGATTTCTTCATAGAGTTTAAACTGCAGCAGAGAGCAAACATCTTGTTCTGTGCTGAGATGATCCGACCTTCACGTGGAGGATCATCAGTGATGACCAGAGGTGGGTCGGTCTGCAGCTACCACTGAGAGAAGAAACAACAGTTTTCACAGTGGAGGAATCCACAGTCTTCAAAATTGGACAAGGCACATCAGGTCAGGAGCACCAGGAATATGCTTGTTGTTTTCTTAAACATTCACGTGGTTCACTTTAAATTTGCCCTCCAGAGTCGAACTGTCAAGGCAGACTTCTACTGTAACGTTCTGAGATGTTTGAGTGAGAACATTTTGTTGAAAAGACCTCCTGATATGATGGCATGCCGGTGCTCTAGTGCACTGAATACTAAGTCGCAGTGTAGTAATTAGGCACTGTTTGTGTTTTTTTTTTTTTTGCCATAACAACACACTTGTTGCTCCCAACCTGCCCTTCTTGCCAGATTTGTCTCCTTGTGACTTTTTCCTTTTCTTCAAACTGTAGTTGAAAGGTCGCCATTTGACACACTGTTGATGATGCTTGACATGGTAAAGAACTGGACTTTCAGGGAACGTTACAAATGTACAACCAAATTTAAATCAGGTCAGTCTCTGAACTTTTTGATCACCCCTTGTACAGACAATAATCTTCTTCTATATGGAGTTACAAATATGGAAAGTCATTGACGCAAGAAATGAGTCTCACCTTCTTGGCCTCCCACAGCTGCTTGGGAAGAGGCTTACTGACACCTATTAGATTCTCCTCGTTAGGCAAGGCGGGGAAGGAGAAGACTGCAGAGAAAAAGGAGCATTTTATACATTTTTCCTACAGACGATTTAATGTTAACTATGTTTTAATTAGGGGAACAAAGTGCAGCTCACCATCTCCAGAGCCATCCACCTCTGCCTCATTCACACTAGCTGCATGCCAGCCTCCATGAGAAACAAACAAACAGGAGAGGGGGAGGGATGATCGATGAAGAAATAAAGAAAGACACAAAAACAAGAACAGAGGAACATTAGAAGATGTTCAACATTAACCAGCTGTTTGAATAATCCCAGCATGTCTGGCACGATAACCAACCCCTCTGACAGGAACAGGCCCTCTGCAATTACTGTGCAGTTTCATAAACACAACAGCTGGGCATCTGGCATCGTGTTATTAATCACAGAAATGAGGAAAGGGAGAATAGAAGTTGGGTGGGGGGGTTCAAAGACTGATAGGAATGAAGAGAGGGCCAATGTGTTTATTGTGTCACAAAGAGGCTTTCTCTTCCTCGCTGCAGACTTGACGACAGACACACGTCTCCTCTTTTAACTTTTCCTGTGCCAGACTTGTCTGTTTGCCACCACACTTCCTGTGCAACACTCCTGTTGCACATTAGGAAAATATTTTGTGTTTCTCTTGATGTCTCCTTCAAGTCTCCTCATCGCTCAAACTTGAGCTGAGCTTCCTTTACAATAGCCTTTGATCCGCTGCCCACCCATTCCCTCTCCCTCCATGCTGTCGTTCTCACTGAGGCCCATTCATTGTGAGGAGCAGCTTCTCGGCTGCTGGATCAGACGGGACAATGGGGCGATACAGCAGCCTGGCATCGTCACACTTCCCCGCCAGAGGTGACTAGACGCTGAAGCTCGCTGTCACAACTAGGACGGACACAGGACAACTGGGATGGAAAATGGCTGGCTCGTGTCCCTGGCAGGATCACGCTGAGCATTGCACTCAATATGGGTGCTATGAATGCTCAGGATTAAGAAAAAATCTCACTGTCTGCTGCTGGAGCATACCAGCAATCAGAGCCCTGTCAGCTGCAGAGGTAACGTTAGATCTCCACTCACTGAGGCTGCTGCTGCCTTTCCAGAGGAGAAATCATGCTGCAAGACAGTGCAGCAGAACTCCTCTAAGTGTTTCCACCCGGCAGTGTGACTCATAGCTGTAATTCCTGGTTAGATGCTTCTTTAATCAGCCAGGGCTTAACACCACTCACAACCCGCTGAAACCTTGAGAGGTGTCAACGAGGCCCTGGGGCTTCGCAGCTCTCTGTACATGAGCATGGAGCCGTGAGGCAGCGCTGCTCATTCACCAACACCAACCACATGTGTTTGTGTCGTGTCTTCTTTTGGAGGAAATGATATACAGCCTGTAGAGAAATGTCCAGCATGTGCTGCTGGACTATATACGGCCAACAATGCAGGACGACTGCAGCTCAGCTCCTCTTTGGGGAAATATAATTACCTCCTTATATATACTGTTAACTATAATACCCTGATGGTGTGTCGGCATTTTCTGCTCTGAATGAGGCTCCACACGAGAGTAGAGCCGAAACTATTTGTGGTTTGTTCAGACAACTGATAAAAAATGACTCACAACTATTTAAATGATCAATTCTTTGCATATTTTTAAGTAAAAAAAAACAACTTAAGTTTAAAAGTGGAAGCATCTTTAATGAATGTTTATGTTAAAGCCCTAAACCGTGCGGAATAAGGTCTTATTACATTTGTCTAAATAGACATTTTCTGTTTAGCCCTCTGAACCCCTAAACCCACTGGCATGGCTTCAAAAACAAAACACAAAAAATGCCAATTATAATCACATTTATGATGACAAGAAATTTAAATTGCAAAAAGAGGAAGAATCACTAAAGTAATCAAGTATGATTTGCAGTTTTGCCTAGAAATGAATGGAATTTAAGCATAAAAGCGGGAAAAGGTTAGAGTCTAAAAAAAGAAAGATGATGAGCCATATGTCATAAGCGTTCATTGCCAAAAGGGGGAGGCAAAAGCTTCACAGTGCAGGTTTGAATTTGAATATTATCTGTTACAGTAAACCGATAGATTTTGGACAGTCGATTCAATAAAGGGAACCAAACGATCAATAATGATGCCAATAATCATTAGTTACGTCCTACACAGAAGTTCCATGAGACAATCACAAACACGAAACACCTGGAATTCATATATCTATACAGGTTTGATGCTGTCTGTATGCTAAACTCATTCTTGGTCCAGATCCTTAGACAATATTCTGCTTGAACATGTTGGATAAACATGAGGAGTAATCGACTGGAGGAGCACTTCTCCGATCCATTCCGCACTTCATCAGTGCTGAGATCAGAGGAAAGTGAAGGAATGAAGAGCGTGACGATCAATTTTTTTGACTAGGAGTTCAATCACTTTCTTTGGCCCAGTTACTGAAGTATACACAGAACTTTTTAAACCAACAAAGACGAATGTTGGTTTGTGTAACCGAGCCCAGAGTGGCTCACAGCACTGAAGAGCAGCTGGCTGGATGGACTGTGTTCTCTGTTAATAAATGACCAGAGGAACAGAAACACAAACACCATAAACTAGCATGATTACAATGACATGGGCCGAGCGTAGCAGCAGCCTGCATACTGAGAGTGACCGAGGATGAGGAGCTTAAAAGCATATCATGTCTGCACTGCGATGACTTGCTTTCAAGTATAATTCACTAAATGAGCGTTAGAGGCAAAGTCTCAATACACGAGTGGATCCTAATTAGTCTCACTAGGCTGTTTCCTGCCCTTGTTGGTAGTGTGTGTCTCACTGTTAATATTCCACCTACTTTTTCATATGCTAATAGATCCTATCAGCTCTGCTCCTCATGGTCATTCACACTCAGTCCAAGAAAACACACCGCAAGCTTGTATTACAACATCGACCGCACAGCATTCACCCAAAATCAAGCCTTGAGCAGAAAATTTAAATACATTATTTCATGCAGGGAAGTTATTTTTCAAGACATAAACAACAGTAATTAACAGACACAGCAAAGAAACAACTGGGAAATAACAATTAAATAGCCTTAAACGTTAGAATTCACCAGTTCATTCATTTCAGTGTAGCCAGAAAATCTGAATAACAGGATATTTTACTATAATTGTCACGTTTTGATTGGCTGAGGCAGCGGTTCAGACTATTTAACATGTTTAACATGTGTTTCTGAAATGACATTTAGTCTGTAAACTTTTTACATCAAATATCTAATGCAGTAATTATGTAGTCATGTCAAACATGTTGCTTGTAAATACAAGATAAATTGCTCCTGGCGGTACGATCAAAGTTTAGAGTGAGCATATACACTTTCTTTCAAAATTTGGGGTCACCCAGACAATCTCATGTTTTCCATGAAACTCACACTTTCATTCATGTGCTAACACAACTGCACAAGGGTTTTCTAATCATCAATTAGCCTTTCAACACCATTAGCTAACACAATGTAGCATTAGAACACAGGAGTGATGGTTGCTGGAAATGTTCCTCTGTACCCCTATGGAGATATTCCATTAAAAATCAGCCGTTTCCAGCTAGAATAGTCATTTACCACATTAACAATGTCTAGATTGGATTTCTGATTCATTTAATGTTATCTTCATTGAAAAAAAACACTCTTCTTTCAAAACTAGGACAATTCTTAGTGACCCCAAACTTTTGAACTGTAGTGTAAGATACAGAAATATTTGTATCTGATGGGTGTTTTCCATAAAAAGTGAAATTATTTCATTATGTGAAGACATGCAAATATTATGTACCATATTTCACAGATTTCAAGTTTCAACATCACATTAGATGTCTTGTCACAATCATTACATAACATTGTGATCACAGTTATTTCCTTTTTTTTCTAGTTCAGTTTGAGTTTCATTTAGTGTTTTCTTATTAGTTTGTATAAGATTAGGTCCGTCACAATTAGCACATAATTTTCTGACAGCAGTTATTTGGGTTGAATGCAATTATTTAAAATAATTGTTAAACTTGTTTCCATTCACCTGTGCAAAAACAGTTTACCAAACTAAACTTTCATGAAAATGACAGATCTACTTGTAGGAAGGTGCGATTTTAAAGTTTAAGTGTACATATTTTTTATGCAAGAAAGAGACCCAGCTTTTGTTTCACTCTTTCTGCAGGCCTACATGACCTTGAAAAATGGACCTTTACTGTTGTAAGATTTGTTGATAGTCAATCAGAGTAATTTGAGTGACTGAAACTAGTTTGAATATAGAAATATTTTCAGAAACAAGACCACAGGTCGTTGGGATTACTGTCTGCCTATTTTCTTAGGAGAAAATACAAAAAAAAATTTTCAAGATAGCTTTAAAATTTGCAGCTAAAGAGCACAAACACCCAAACATTCAAGCAGACACACTCATTGCTTTAAGAGTGAGTAAAGCTGCAGGAATTAATTGCTGACTATTGAATATTAAATCTGCAATACTTTTGAAAAAAGTCTTATTTTTCTGATTCCAGCTTCCTAAATTCTAATTTATTTATGTCTTCATTTTCCTCCTTTTGGACATTAAACTGAATATTTTTGGGTTGTGAACAAAACAAGACATTAGTCACCTTTTCTGACCTTTTACAGACCAAATAACTAATCAATTAAGGTTAGTCGACAGAGACAACAATCACCGGTTGCAGCCCTGAAGGTGAGGAGGTCAGACTGTGAATGAGTGTGTGTACAGGCCTACATGGGCATGAAACAAGACCATAGGTTGTTGGGATTATTGTCTGCCTGTTTTCTTAGGAGAAAATACTCCCAAATTCATCTAGATAGCTTTAAAATTTACAGCTAAGCAGCAAAAAGACACAAATATTTCAGCACAGTCAAGCAGAACCACTAATGTCTTTAAAATATTGAAAATGAATTCACCAATTATTTTGAAAAAAGTCCTAACTGTTTGATTCCAACTTCTTTGGAAGATTTTCATTTTGAATATTTTCATATTTGAATATCTTCATTTTTTCTCCTCACATTATTACAGTAAAGTGAATATCTTTGGGTCGAGAACAAAACAAGACATTTGTCACCTTTTGCAGACCGAACAACTAATCGATTAATCAAGGAAGTAAGTGACAATTAAAATAATTGCAGCCCTAAAGGTGAGCATGTTTTGTTGTGAATGAGTGTGTGCTCCTCTCACCATTGCGCTGTGGGGGACCTCGACCCATCTGCTGGTTCATGCCGAACGGGTCCTGAGGGTTCGGGTTCATAGTGCTCGTATGGAGAGCCGAGTCTGAGTTGGTTCTGTGTGGGAGGGAGAAGGAAAATTATGCAAAGTATTCCAGCACCTTGGACAGAGGCAGAAGGGCTTCTTGTGGCCGTAAGGTCAGTGAATCATTCTGCTTCTGCGCTGCCTCCACACAGGCTGCATTCATCTGCAGGCTCACACTGACCTTACACATAAACACCCTCACAGCGCCTAACCAAATGTTTATCAGTCTGTGACGAAAACACTTTGGCTCTGTGATGAAATAATCACCATGAAGTTCTTCGTGTCTGATTCAGGGAAATGCAGGGAGGTTTACATCTCAACATGACATGAAGATCAATGCTTTTGTGTGGTATTCATTAATGTTTTTAACTTTTGACAGGGCACTAGCTTTGTAAATAATAGATTTTGAGGGGGGTTTTTTGACAGCTACCAAATATTATTTGATTATTTAATTATTTGATTTGAGACCACTATTTTCTTGGTTGTACAAACTGGATCAAATATAAGCTTTAAATTCACACACTTCTTCACCTTTTTCTTGTATCAGACTCTTGAACACACTTGCACGGTTCGACCCACACAAACTGCTGAGTCCTGTATCACTTCAGCTGAGAGCTTTCTTTTATGTGCTCCATTAAGTCTCAATGGTTTCTTTCATGCGTCATCCCTGCTTTTCCTCTAGTCCACAGTAGAAAAGTGCTGCAATCACATTTATATTTAACTCAGTTTGATACTTCTACAGTTGCTTCTACAGAGTTTATTGCAATCGTTATCGCACGTTTCTTTTTTTTTAATTATTGCTTTTGCTAATCTGAGGAGATAATGGAATCTGATGTAATTGTGGCATGTAAATAAGTAAGAGGTAAATAAATTTGTGTGTACAGAGTTTATATGCTGTATTTTAAATGCACACTGCCATTATAGGAAAGCTCAATGTGCATAATGGAATATATCAGTAGGATAATAATTCTCGACTCTCCAGCTACAACAACTGAATAATTGTTGCACTTTTTTTTGCACCTGTTTATAACATAATGTGTTATTCAACCTAAATTAGTAATTAAATCATCGTGATACAATAGACATTACTGGTAATGTGTTTATTTTCCGTCTCTGCGGATTCATTTTGTTTCATTTCACCTAATGCATTTCACATTGTAAGGACAAAATAATGACCTTTAAAAATGTTTAGCATCAAATAACTGTCCACTAAATGATGGCAACATGTCAGGTTAGATTTTCAGTTTTGTTTATGCACTTTTTGCTCCATAAAACATTTGCTTAAAAAATACATAATTTATTGAATGACAAAGACTCTTTGTGGAAAATACATATTTTCACATTTAAATGATAATCTGGGACTTAATATGTATGAATTTGCCATAAGGAGATATACTGATTTTATGAGCCGTTTTGTTTTTATGTTTTTAGTTTTTTATAGCTGGATATAGTGAATATACATAGCATCTCAGCCTTGCTCCCAGCTAGAGTTTTTTTTTCTAAAACTGTTCTGATAAAGTTGTGCTAAGTTCTGGCAATGTTTCAGTGGATGTTTTGCATTTTTTAGTTTACAGAACATTTTTACTAAAGGTAAGACAACATAGAAAGATATCCTCAAAATGTTTGGCTTTTAGGCCATTATGTCCTGACATTCTTAAAAAGTTTACCGAATGTTGAATTGAGAATGTTCTTTATTATCGTCTAACAGTGTGGGAATCGTTTATAGAAGAATATTTTTAATGTGTTACCTTAACAACACCTCCAAATTTCCTCTAAATAGGAGGCAAAATGTTCTAGCTTTGTTAATATAGTACTTTGTAAACGTTATAACATCTGAGGCCTCGATAACATCTTGAGAACTATTTTTTGAATGTTGGTTTGTTATCATGTAACAGAACCTGTGAACATCCTCTAAACATCCTCTACATGTTGCAGCTAATGTTAGGCAGATAGATTTTAACCTAAAAGAACCAATGAGTAATAACTCGTAGGTGATGTTAGCCAGTGTTGGGTTCACACAGCTAAATCTTGGAGATGCTGGTGTCTAAGTGCATCCTGACGTAATAAAGACAGCAAAAAAAGCACATGTCCCAATTTTCTGGAGTATGTATTTGCTAAAGACACTTCTCAAATTACTGTCAGGGAACCAGCTTTTTTTTTTTTTTTTTTTTTTTTTTTTTGAACAAGGCAAGTATTCATGCAAATTTTGACCAATTAGGTTGTGGGTGTAAATGCAACTTCTCTCTGCATTGGTCCCATAAAATCACAAACAGGACTGTAGAAATCAAAGACAACATTTAAAAAAAAAAAAAAAAAAACAGCACAACAATTTGAGAGGGGTGTAAAAAAGGCCGAAAGTAAGAAAATGTGAATAAGAAGCCTTGATGTTAGACTGCGGAGGAGCCGTGAGACCTAAAAGCCGGGTTAGTACAAGAACAACTAACAATTAACGTTTCAGAAATGCCAGACTGAAAGAGATGAGTTGTAAAACTACAAACAGAAAAAATTACTAATAAATCCACCACAAAGGCCTGCAGCCGAGACTCTGTGGACCTTTATCTCAGCGCTTCAAAGGAAGAAAGGAGGGGATTATTGAGATGTTACCAATCAAGCGGAGATTTACAGAGGATAGAAACCTTATGTAGCTGAGGGAGATTGCAGAAAGACAAAGAACAGAATTGTTGGCCACTGCGAGCGAAGGATAAAGCGGTGAAGATAGACTGAGGGAAGGAAGGACATGGAGGGGGAAGGGTGGGGTCATGGGTCACCTGTTGAGTTGTGATATTAATCTAAACCCCGGCCGTTTTTCCTCAGTCCATGGCTGCTGTTCCCTTCAAAGACAGACAGAGGAAAAGCATGACAGACATATTTAGTGGGTGAAAGCAGAGACCCTTGGCTGCTTCCCTAAAGCTGGTGAAGAGGAGAAAATATCCTGGTTAAAAATACGACATGTTTGCATTGGCACGTGTGGAGAGAAGACAGACCCAGGAAAATAGTCCGACACTACACAATGCCATTTGTTTTCTTTTTGTTTTTGAGGAAAACGGAAAGACAGGTTAAATTGGAAGCAGAGTGAAGAGACGGAAAAACAAGACAGGAGTGTTAACGAGGAGAATGACTGCAGGTTAGGCTTATAAACCCGCAGCCTAGGAGCTGTTCTTCCATATCTAACGGGGAGAGAAAAGGTTGGCCGGTCAGAAACAGCGTAAACAACTTGATGTGAAGAGTCATTGTCAAGGCCTGAAATGATGGAGTGGGAACAGTGACTAAGTGGATTTTTCTGAAGTGTTCAGCAAAAAGGGGTCTTGACTCTTTGGTAGACTTAAAGTACATAGAAGCAGCTTGTTTTTCTCTTAACTGGTACAACTACTCTTCTGAAAATACAACAGAAGAAGTCAAGTTCATATAAAAGACTGGACCACCCTCTCTTCAGCCATTTTCTTGGCACACCTGCGTACGAAAACATATCTACTAAACATCCAAATTTTTCAATTTACATTAAAGAAACACAAGTTTAAAGGGTCATTCTAGGTACTCATTTCCCTATTTTGGTCTTCTTTTCTTTTGGTTATGATGAAACTGCGCTGGCATCCAGAAACACAATAACATGTCTGGAATGGAGTCAAACAACTAAAACACATGGAGTCAAATAATCAGACAGGTTTGTAAATGAGCCTACTGCAGAGACGGATCGTTTAAAGTGCTTAACGCTGACGTACACTTGAGAGACAGAAAGTTTTTCTCGCAGCGTTACAGCATTCGCAGGTCTCAGCAATTAACTTGATGGGTACGATGTTATTATCCCACGCTAAGGAGAGAGCTGAGACATGTTTTCAGTGTTGTTTGTCTGTCAGGAAGATTACACAATAACTGCCGAGACAAGTTTCATGAAACTCGAGAGGTGAAGCGTGGCCACAGGAAGATTTTGGTACAGATCCAGGTAGTTTTCTTTGAATCTGTGAGGCAGAGCATTAGCTTGGTGAAGGACTGAACTCTACCTTTAAGTTATAAGGGTTGTAATGTTGGCTGGTCTATTGGTTGGTTGATGAGCTTCCATCCAACCAAATTCTCACAGTGTGAGCAATAGTCAAAGTTGCTTTCATAAGGAGAAAAACGTTCCAACAGTCTTCTGGGATTAATCCGTTATTTTTGGCCACAGGAGGAACACATCTGAATCTGAGAACTCTACTATTTTTGCACAATTTTGAACTGGCCCAACCTAATGGACACTGCTAGGTCTACCTTATTTAACCTTTACTGAACATTTTTCTTGGCTCCAAACTAACCGACACCATGTTGACGGTGTGGCTGCATGTTGTTCAGACAGATAGTGAACTTTCCAAACAGCACTCTGTATATCACAGCTCAACAACGAACAGGCTAGCTTGTCTGGAATAGATTCCTCAGTAGTGCTTGTGCTGGGATCACCAATTACAGTTGTACTTTTGGGAATCATTTGAGTATGGGCAGGTGCACATTTTCCTTCAGTTTGGCATCAAATAATCAACTTCAAGTGACTTTATATGCTGCAAATAGTAGCTTTTTATGTTTTGTATTTATTGATTTAGGCTAATAAGGCAGAGCAATCTGTGCACCGTGGCAGGTATGACTTCAGTCAAGCAACAGTTTCTTTTGCTGGCTACAGTTATACTAGTTATATTAGAAATGTTGGACAATAGGGCTGTATTAACCCGTTAGGACCCCTGGGACAGAACTGATGTGAGTCCATATTAAAGACTCCTTCCTGCCATCTTCCATGTATCTTTATCTATTAAGTTGCCTTTAAATGCACATTAGTTTGTCATGTTGGTTTGTGAGTGGTAAATTGATTAATGTGAATAAATTTGAAGGTGGAGAAGGGATTACAATTTCTACAATTTATCCAAAGTGACATACATCTGAGAGTAGACACAACACAAGCAAGGATTTAGTCAGAAGAAAATAACTTGGATAAGTACCATAAAACAAGTTCAAGTGTGATAATAGGACCTTGATGCCTGCAGGCAGTGTAGGAGCAATAGAATTTTTTTTTCTTTTTTCTTTTCTTTTTGCAATCTGTAAAGTGCAAAGGTGTTCAGTGAAGATTTGAGGTCTTTAGTCTTTTCTGCAGATCAAACAGAACTGATTAGGAAGGTCTGAATCTGCTGGGTGCTTGGGTTGTTTCTGTTTGTATGCTTGCTCCTTAATTTTTTGGGGAGCGTACTCTTCCCAGTCTAAAGAAATGCAGATGAGATAAACTGACAGCACTAAACTGCCTGTAGATGTGAATATAAGTGGTCTCTCCATTTTCATCTATCACACAATGTCAGCTGGGATCATTATTTTGTGCATATTAACAATTAACTATTAATCAAATTACCATAAATGACTAGTTCTGCAGGAATCTAGGGGCACATTGATGGGCTTTTAACTGCTGTTAAAATTAGTACCTGTAAGGTGGAATTATCCAAAACAGAACCCCTCAAAACCATCACACTGTGAACAAGACTGGTATTACTACCAAGTTTTATTAGTATTAAAGCCTGCAAGTCTCCGATCATACTACAGAGGGCCATCTCTGACATGGCAGCGTCCATTCATGCACTGAGAAGCAGCGTAAAAACAAAAGCAGAAAGCCTGCAACGCCTCCATGTATGTCACATCACCTGGCTAAGTGAACGCTTGCGACTGTAGGGAGTCCAGCCTTTCCTTATATTTAGAGATGTGACGTAGGCTTTGGAATGCAGGTTAGTTGTGTTTGCACTCCACCCATCCCACAACAAATATCCCTTTTGCACAGCCACATGTTGATTTTGTTACAGCTGTGAGACTGATAGTTGAAAGTCTAATTTTATCCAAGACTGGTTGTGTTTTCTTTTTCCAGGCAGTAGTCTGGAGAGTTAGATTTTTAAGGGCACCAAGTTCATGGTGTGATTTTAGGGTAAGCGAGTATAAATACTGGCTTTTCATACCAAAGCAGCAATCACACTACCTACATGGAAGATAAAAGCCTTCAAGAAACATCCACAACATCTCCCAAAGAGGCAGCGGTGGAAAAAATGTACAATCTCACTTCTGGAAAGCCTTTCTACAGTGCAGTCTCCAGGGAGCTCGGTCTGAGATTTCATCCCGAGAGAGGCTGGTACAGGAACAGCAGGCCAAAGATGGGTGAATGGAGGAGATGGAGGGCGTGGGACTGGATCGAGGCGCTGACCCTGAAGCAGATGGCCTCCGAAGGGACTCGGAGCTGGACTCAGGTCCCCTATAGGAACTTCTTCTCCCAGACGCCAGCATATGAACACACCTAATTTATGAACTGGCACGACACTTGTATAAACTCTAAAGGACAGATGATGGATATCAAAACTCTCAGCCTGACTCACTGCAGATGGACAAAGTTGGGAAATCACAACTTTTTTAGCTGAAAAATCCAGAGTGATGATTAAATCTGTTGGCCAGACTTTTGGTTATGGAGCGGTTAAAGGCTATGTGAACAGCTCTGTTCCCCTGCATTTCTGTCATGCCTGGCAATCCCTTAGCACTGGCCTGCTGCCTTCAAGTCTTGATGCTACACAGCTCAACATCGGTTATCTTAATACAAACATGCAGATGTGTATGTGTACTGTATGTCTGAACTATCTTCATGCAAAGTACAGTAAACAAAGAAAATCTCATTTACATTTTGTGCGAATGCTCCGTTTTTGTTTGTTTTTTAAACAGCTGCAATTGTCAAAGGTAAACATTTCACTTCTTCTGTGGATTTAGGATGTTTTCTTTCACTTCGTGTTATCCCAGAGCAATTCGATGATCAAGGCCCTGTGAGGGCCAAACCATCTCTCACAGGACTCCTAGTTCTTCTTGTTCTTATGTGTGTTTAGGCCTGTTGTCATGCTACAAAATCAACTTCCTTTTGTACATTACATCACAAATTTGGTTAGGTATTGCTTATAGTCTAAGGATTCTAATTCTCAAAATCTGATTCTTTGAGTTCCGGGTATTTAAGGTCACTACAACAGTAAAATTATACTCCAATAATTTACTGTATTACAGTATAACAGTTATAGGAGACATTCGTTTAGGATTGAGTGCACTTCTCCTTACTTCTTTTGGAGCACTGTCTGTTGACTTGCAACTCCTGCTTTCTTACTAAATTCTCTACTACTACGCTTTTTAAAACTTTCTACTTAAGTCTGTACTTCTCAGCATTCACTGTAATGCACCAAATCACCACATCAGGTTCCTTGCATGTAAAAACCTGCTTGGCAACAAAACTGCTTCTAATTTGACTTTTAATAACATATTACATTTTCCTGATTATTCGGTTCAATTAAATTGTATATATTTAGCATCAATTCACAACTACACTATTGCTCAAAAGTTTGGGATCACTTAGAAATGTCCTTGTTTTGTAGAGAAGAGCATTTTTATTTAATGAAGATAACATTAAATGAATCAGAAATCCATTCTAGACATTGTTAATGTGGTAAATGACTATTCTAGCTGGAAATGGCTGATTTTTGATGGAATACCAACATAGGGGTACAGAGGAACATTTCCAGCAACCATCACTCCTGTGTTCTAATGCTACATCGTGTTAGCTAATGGTGTTGAAAGACTCATGGAAAACATGAAATTATCTGGGTGACCCCAAACTTCTGAACAGTAGTGTATGTCATCTCAATGCACCTCACATAATAAGTTGAGGACCTTACAAAATGCATGGAGAGGAACCCAACAAATCTAAAGTTTCCTTTGGGTTCCCTTCCCTGTCGGAGGTTTTTCCTTTACTCAGGAAGAAAAAAAATCTCCAGCAGGACCAGGCTCAAGCAGTGAGGCCATTCACCTCGACTGACTGATGACAAGAACAACACGTGTGCTTTTACGTGAGTACAGGGTGCCTATGTCCTCCACCACTGCCCATCTCTGTTTATCAAGAAACACTTAATGATTATATTAAGGAAGCGGGTTTGTTGTGTGAAGTGAACCTCCCATAGTGTGTAAGAAAAGCCCTGGTAGTGCTTCGGTGAGTAGCCGGTGAATAGTAGTTACTTTAGTCAGTCATAACATGCCTCCATAAGTAGGATAGTTACTGAAAGTCTGTGTTCGTTGTCACAGAAAAGTAACAAAGGGTCCCTGATCATGTCATTTTAATATGACATCTTCTGGCATTCTTGACAGCAGAATGGTGTAAAGTAGTCAAAGAAATATAACCAGCAGAAAGACAGAACCAGTAATCATAACTGAACTGACAGTGGTCCTTTTTATTTCAACTTCATTATTTCAACAATGGGAGTCCAATTCCATCCTTGTAAAGTGATTTGTGTCACAGCATGCACTATGTTAAGGTGTGACAGTCACACAATTTGTGCTGTTCACTTGCTAAGCAGATAACTCAACAACAGCTGAGTAGGTTAACTGAGAACATTTCATTAGGACACGACGCATGCATGCATTCAACTCACATGATGGCGCAGACGTTTAGCAGCAGAAATACTGTAGGAAACTAGCACAAGGGAAATCTGCTTAGGAAGCATTAAGCAGAACTGAAATTAAACTTTCCAAATTATTCTTTTGTAATTAGACTTTTAAAGTTGGTTCTCAATGCCTAACCAAACTGATGCATAAGAAATCAAACATCTGAAATATTTAGAACTTTTGCACAGAGTTACTTTAGTAAATGTGCTTTTTATTCTCCTCCATTGTTTGCCTTAGTGGATGTGTGTAAACTCAGATGTTTGCTGGTTCCATGTGCTGAAGAAGCTGTGTGAAAGCAGTGAAACAGTTAAAGAGCTCCATGGCTCTTCTCCAAAACTGACTAGTGATAATGCAGTGCAGATGTAGCTGGCGTTGTAAACACTTACCGCCCCATTCTCCCCTGAGACGGACAAGCAGGGACTCTGCTTCTCATTGCAACAACACAACAGCCTAAGACAATTTTAGTGGATGGTTATTAACTTTAGCCATTGATTTGTTCTTTGGTTAAAAGGAGAATGGCTTTTAAATATGTACAGCACATTAATAAAATTGAATTTTCTTGAATGGGACTTCCCAGCAATCTACTAGAAGAAGAGCCTCCAGATCTGGCAGGACTTCAGCCCAGACAGATTTCCCATTTCCCCTCCAACAGCGTGTTATGTCTTTATTCAAGCTACAATTTCCGTCTGCTGCCTGAGAGTGAAAACACAACTCTGACTGTGCAAGAGCAAGCTACACTGTATGTTCTGTTCATTCATGTAAAATGCTGCTGCTGCTGTAATGGCATCAATCAGGACCTAATTTGTGGCATAAACATCAGTTTAAAATTGCTGAGTGGACTACATCAGGCAAAGAAGCTTGGTAGAACCGCGACTGTCTTGAGAATGACCATAATGATGCAAAAAATTTACATGAAAATTCACAATTAGTGCAAAAATATTGAAATGAAATATTTTAGTTAGTTTATCAATTACCAGCCTGGATGATTATCACTTGCTAATCTATAACACACTTCATAAAGCGTGGCAGTTTGGTTTGTGGAAGTGGATTTGTGGTGGTTTTGATGCAGTATGATGCAATAGCCGCATTATCTAACTGATTAGGGGATATCCTGAATTGTATATTTATGTGAGGTTTCACCCCAAATGCTCTACACTGTTTTCCTGAATGATACTGGTTGTCAAAACTGTGAAAATCTTGTCTGGTCTTTAAAGTCTCTCTGGGCTGAGAAGATTAACATGCCTCTTGCATGCCTCCTCAGTTACAATTCACATAAGACAAGTTTTATACAAAGATTCCAAGATGATGTGCATCTTCATTTCCTTTATCCACTCACTTCTTTTACAGCGAGCAGCTAAAAAACTAACACATTTCTATGAACTGCACTTCCTGCTGGATTTAAAAGTGAGTCGATCCCCACAGACAACCATTTCAAAATGTTCAACTTTACAGCAGAAATAAACAAGTTTATACTGAGCTTCAAAAACATCAGGAAACCTATAGGTGACTTCATAGAGGGTTTTTTCATCTGTATATACAGTCCATGTTTTTACAGGCTTTTGAAAAACAAGGCTAAATTTCTGCGGTTTTACTTAACAGTACAGCCATCTTTTAGAAATAAGAATGAGTAGCTAGCAGCTCTCATGTTACTCTTAGCTGAACTTTGATAGACAGCTTTTGTCTTTTTTTCACATTTCTCCTAAACGGGAGCTCAAACCATCTGAGTTTGACAGATAATCAACACCAAAAAGACAAACTTGAAATAAAAATTTGTGTAAATTCTCTGGCAGGAAGCAGATGGGTTGACATTAAGCGGATAGATCTGGATATTCAAACTGTTGTCTGTTTGGACAGGCTCACTTCAGGCCAACACTAAGACACTAGTGTATCTGTATTTCAGTGACGTATTTTCATGTGCATTTTGAAGTACTAAATTAGAGGAACATCAATGGAAACGGCAGCATTTGTAAAAACATTCACAATTTTGCAATAAAGCTTTTATGGTCGCTAGAGGCTGACATTGATTTTTTTCTAAAAAGACTTTGTGTGCTTTATGGGAGATCAGAATGTCATTTTAGATTAAGTTCTGAAATAATGAACATTTACCTCACATGACTGATAACCGGTTTCTATCTCTTTTATTATCTTTGCTTGTGGACAGCATAAAACATGTCTAATGCAAGCTGACATGAAAGGATAATGACAGCTTTCCTGACTGAAAACAATTTAAGACTAGTCTATTTTTCTCTTGTAGATATACAGAGTTTTGCTTGTTTCTTGTTCAAGGTTTACTACCAGACTAGCAAATTCAAGTTCACAACTTGTATTTCTACCAATATCTTCTTGTGACACTATGCAGCCCAGTTATTTCAGTCCAGAGCAGTCAATTGAAACTGACCTAATTCATATAGTCAGTTTTTTGGTTTTACATTTTTTGCAACATTTCAAAAGTTTGCTTCAAATTAAGCTGAAAATTATGGAAACATAGCTTTTGTATGTCTGCCTGTGACTGTGAGGTGGGCCAAAATCCACTGCTGAGAGGGAAATTTATCCCTGTTGCACACTGTGACAACAATCTGCTGCAAGTTGGAGCAGGAGGACAGATCTGGCCTGCAGAGACTTGACAGAGCCAATGCCAATCATATACAGAGGGGCACGGCTGGTGGAAGGGAAGCACCAATCAAAGACAGGGTGAGTAAAATGAAGCAGAGATTTTAACAGGGTCACATATGAATATTTTTCACAACTTTAAAGGCACGAAGATTGCAATATAGGTGCTACATCCAAAAACAGACTATATGTGAGAATTGTGTTTCTACCAACAGAGAACATGAGCAGTGATCAAAGAAACATCATTTTGCTGTGGACCATCACTTTACAGCCTGTAACAAATCAGATTAACTCCACAGAAATATTCCTCTAATCCATTCAGTAGGTCAGTGCATGACAAGCATGGGGTCAACTAGTCAAGTCTGCATGTGCCTTCATGACAGATTCCTCCTGTTTGGATCACTTGATGCCCAAATCTTTCATTCAGAAGCACAGTCTGGATCAAAGCAGCGCCGCTTAAATTAAACGTGACAGTCTGCCTTCAGTGCTTTGTGCCACATGGCTCTCGGAGAAACACACCCACTCTGAGAACACTGACGTCTGGTTGCTCTGGGAGGACGTTTGTCAGCCAACCTGTTTTGTGCTGTCAACAATGACGAGAGGGCGTGGGCCTCATTCACTTCTACAGTACAAGCTGTTACAGTGCGCTGAGTGCCGAGCTCGGCCAGCGTCTGTGGCGCTGCTGTGGAAGAAGCTGAGGCTGGGTGGGTGGCGGACAGCCAAGCCAGCACACAAAACACAAATGTGGAGACAGAGCAAGACTGGAAGAGAGTGAGCGGGGAGGAGCTTGGCTGAGCTTTTTATCACAGGCCCATAATTCACTCCCTTGTAAACACTGAGGAAAAGCTGTCTACCAATGCACTGTCTCCTCGACGTAGGCACAATCAGAGCTGGAGAAAAGAGATCTTCACATCAAGGCCAGCCAGTCTTTGTTGCACTGTTTTTCAGCAGATAGTGAGATTGAATTTCAGGTAAGGTGGAGGCTGTGCACCACAGGGCAGTGACAACATAAAATCCCCAAACAGCAGGACGACTGCTGTTGGGCATGACCTTTACAGCAAAAGGCTATGTGTCAAACATCTTTAGTTAGATGCAGCCTTCCCAGGGCTAACACAGCTCTCTCACATTTGGAACATTTGTGCAACAATCAAGGCCAACAACTCCACCCCTCGCCCTGCCTCAGCTCCACATCTACTGATTATTCACATGTCTGATTTGTGTCTGATGGAGATGGCCGGCGTCTGGATTTAGAAAGAAAACACAGGTAGGCACAGAGAGGCTCGATACAGGAAACACAATGGCAGGAGGAAACAGTTCCTGCTGTAAAATAATCTAGTTAGAGGAGGAAGAGAGGACAATAAGCATTCTGTCAGCGGCTCAACACAGGCGCTACTCACCTTCTCCAGTTGTTGTCCGGAGGTGGAGACAGGTACACTGCTCCATACGGAGAGCTCTCCATGTGGAGTTTAGTTAAGGAAAGTACTGGCACAAACACAGAAACATCAGCACAGACAGATGTGAAAGATAAGAGGAAAACATTTACAAACTGACTTGAAACTCATAAATGTAAAAGTTCCTGTAGTCTTCTTTTCACTGTGACTTTCTTCTTTAATTTAACCTTCTGAACATCAAGCAACTTCTGGGCATTTTTTGCTCTGGTCACATTTCTATTCACTGTCCTGTACCTCTAGAGAATTGGCACAAGCATGGCTAAAAGTAGGGAGACCTTAAATGTCTTTTGTACAATATGACACAGTTATGAATAATACAATAAAGAAAAAAAACAGAAGTTGCATTTCTATGACCTGATGAGGGTGAAAAAGGCAACAAGGATGTGTTGTGCCTAAAACTCTAGGCACAAATGCATAAACAACAACTGTAACATGCTCCAAAACGAAAGAATTCCCATCAGCACTGATAGGCAATTGAAAAAAGGGTGAACTACAGAACTGCCCTTCTCAAATACTTAATGAAACAAAGACAGCATTATTTGATTTACTACTGAATGCCGATGCAGAGTTCCTGGCATTGTGTGAGGAAGGGCAGGACTTCAGAAGGGTGGTGTTTGGTCTTGCCGACAGCTGCTTTTTTACTGTTTGCAAGTCACGCTCTTCTGCTCTGGAAACTGTCCCCTCTGTGGGCAGTTGCTTAGGAGAGGTGTTAAAACAAATTAAAGCGGAGCTGCACAAATCCCAATCGCTGCTCCACAAAGCATCTGTTTAGGCTTTGGACATGTTATTATCGGTAGTGAGGCAGATTTACAGACACTGGATTCCTGTTGTCGCTCAACTGTCATTCAAAACATTGGATAAGCCCCTTTTTAAACATACACAAACCAAGTGGAAAGGACAATATTGTGGTTTCTCAGGACACACAAGAAGTGAAGGCACGATCCAGTCAAACTGGATTGACACCTTTTAGCAGCTACAATGGTGGAGTCAACCCCAAACTGTACATGGCAAACTATCCTGTGTCCAGTGCATAAAAAATAATGAATGAGCAACAACACCAAGTTTTGAGCGTAAAATAGGAATATAATTCAGAAATCAAAGCTCCATTTCTGTATCCCATCAAAGTCCCAAGCCACATTTCCATTTTGAAAATATGGCACCGCGATTGGTAAGCCACAGCCACTGACCACACTACATATTTTCATTTTCATGAGGCTGCACTGCTCCCCATCATCATCATCATCATCAGCAGCATCAGCAGCAGCAGCAGCAGCAGCAGCAGCATTTAACCACTCTCCATGGTAGATGATGGTCCCAATTGCAGCTGCCAGACTCCACTGTTTCTTAGTAGACGAGAAGCGGCCAATTAGACACCTGCCAACAGAAATGCTTTCCCTAATTGCTGCGATTTGCAACGTTTTTCTCCCATTTTGTAGCTTTATATCAGTGCAAAACACTTTTTTCTGCTTTTCAAACTAAGTCTGTGCTGGGGGTCGACTGATTATCAGCCTGTCAGATTGTCATAAGTGATATTCTACATTTTTAAAGTTATCAGTATTCTTTTTTTATTATTATTTGTCGTTCCTCTGTGGCTCTGATGCAGCATCATGATCTCAAGCAATGTCTGATCCACAGAACTATCTGATTAATTACGTCATGAGTAAAAGCCAATCAATACTGAAGAATAAATGTTGACGATTTCTCTTTTAAATGAACATATACAAGATAAAAAACAAAGACATTTCAAGAAGTTTTTTGTTAGAGTTTGTGCTTTTCTAAATTTTGATGACATTTTCATTTTCATAGCAGATGCATATTAGTTGTTGTCAAAATAAACTACAATCTAAAAAATGTTAATAAAATTATCATTTTACTCAGTAAACATGTGATTAAGGAACAGTCAATTAAAACTACAACCCAATCTTCAAAACCGTGAAGTTTTGTTTTCTAAAATGTCTGTAATAAACAGCAAGATCAGATGATTTAGGGCAAGAAATAGCTGTCTGTGAATTTGTTATAGTGGTAATAAAATAAAGACCTTCTGCTGAAACCCACATGGACATATGACTGTACTGCCGTCACTGATTGAAACCCTGATTATCTTTATAGGGCTGCTTTGAAGTTTTTTTCCTGTTTTTTTTTTTTTTTTAGCATTTATTCATCTAAAAGAAAGAAGGACTGTGGAACTGGAAAAGCAGATAATGAAGGTTTTCATAGTTTTCTCACAGTTTTGTTTTTTAAAGTTTTTAGCATTGCTACAACAACAAATCCAAACACATTTTATCGTATCTTTTTTTTTTAAGTGTTTCAATAAAATTTAGAGTTGCAGCTGGTTTGGCTTTTTATGGTGTGGGATCATAGCTGTGCAACAGAACTGAAAAAAAATCTAAACACACAAAGGTTGAAAATGTGAGTAAAGAAAATGTCACATATTCATGTTTTCATGGTCAAAACATAGCAAAATATTCCTCATGAAAGCCAGATTTTTCTGCCCAGGTAGTGGTAAGTTTCAGTGCCATTTGTCCATTTATATGTCAGCAGGATAATGCAATAAAAGGAAACACACATGAAGTGGAGCACAGGCAACAAAAGGACCCATCAAATTTTGCTGCAAATATAGATTTTTTTTTTTACAACAATAAAAATTGCAAGACAGGACATTGACCGTGGCAGACAATTTGTTCTCTCAGTGCCATTCCAGTTTTCTACACGGAGATCAAGCAGCAAACTCTAAGCTCGAAAAATAACACAATAACGAAAGTGCCAAAACCTGCAACTGCTTGAATGGCCACTTGGAGTTGGCTGCAAAAGATGCTCAATCCCCACAGACAACCTCACACAAAAACTGGTTTTGGACTCTATGACTAATTGTCCTGCTCATGACAACTGTACAGATGATGAATTTTGATATAACTCACATGTTTAAATGGTATTAACCTTTACAGTTATGCACAATTAGGAGTGCGGTTGTTTCGCAAGACAGGCTGGTGCCATCGTAGACCACTTTTTGCATGGCTCGCCTCAGCTTCCCTCCATCTCTACCTCTTTGGTCATTTTGGATTAGCCGGGAGTTAGAAAGAGTCGGCCCTGCCAGCATGGTGACAGCTGGAGCCACCACACTGAGCTCAGATCTGGTCACAGAGGGTTAATTGATCTCTTCATACAGTCAATGTATAGAACAGAGAAAGGTACACACTAACTACCATTAGGCTTTTTTTTCTCTTTGCCATATTTTGCAAAAAATATTTTGCAATCCTGTTTATTCTGGCCCCAACAGCCTCTTTCACCAGTGACCTTGTTGACCACATGTACACATGAATGTACAGTATGCAGACACGTGGAACTGACACCATCCGCCCAAATACAAATGAACCATCTGCTTGTTATCATACTAACAAGATCAGGCCTCTTTAAGAGTGCCTCAACACAGTCTTTACAAATTAAGCAAACCAAAGAGCCTGCTTTTGTTGCCTAAATTCATTAAAATTACATTCCTGTTCAATCAGAAACTCTCTGAAGCAGTCAAGTGTGTTTAGAGTTCTGCTATATTGACTCAACTTTCCTAAAGTTACAACAAACATCTCCCTCAATGTAGGTCATCTCCTTCTATTGTACACAGCAGCCCATCCAACATACAAAAAAACGCACAACTGTGTAGAAACAAGCAGCAAATGATGTCACCGCTGGAAACTGTGAATTTGCTTTCCTCAACAGGCACTACACCCTAAAGACCATTACATTATGCATCTGTTCGGATTGTTCTCCACGGAAATATACACTGGTGTGACATCCCATGCTGGGACACAGGACCAACTCCTATCCAGCTATCACACACCATCGTGACAGGTCACTGAATCATCGTTGTCCGGAGGCACAGAAACACACAGATCTGTTTATTAAAATGCTCTGCGTTGGGGGCGTGCTGACAGAAAGTGATGTTTCATGTAAATGCAACATATTGGGTGTGAATCCAGATCAAGAAATTCAGTGAACGTCTCCCCCTCTGTCTCTCAATTCTCCATCCCTTCATGAGCAAATATGTAAAAAAAAAAAAAAAGAAAAAAGGGAAAAGAACAAAATTACTAATTAAACAATAATGTTGATGCAGTATGACGAGGCTGTGCACAGCAAGTCTAATGATCATTTACAAGAAGTAATTGCTTTTGTGTAATCATGTCTCCAGATACGACAGGGACAACACACATTACGGAGTCATTCAAAATAATTGGATACTTCCTCCTACACTCCAAACAAATACATATTCTCAAGGTGCTTAAGTTAACTTATTCTTAGTGGGAAGTAGTAGCTTAATATTTAATTTAGAGGGCAGTATATCCAGGTTACAGAAGGTGTTTCTTTATTTGAGAATTTAAAATTATTGATTATATATGACCAACCTATAGCTGTGATGAATTCTAGGTCTGTAGTATCCAGGTCAACTGGTCTCAGCAAATTCTCATTAGTTGTTCTTTCATAAATAGACAAATTCAACAGTCTTCCATTCATTATTTTTTGGCGTCAAAGGGAACAAATTACCTGTTATAAGCAATATATGCATATGCCATTCATAATGGTATCCATCCTCAGTGGTGTTTTTAGCTGCGAGGGATTGTGCTGCTTCCTAACACTGGATGCTTAGTGGGTGTACAATTAGGCCGTATCACGATAGAGGACATGACAGGTGCTCCCTAACAAACAAGACAGGTTTCACCCTCCTACAGCCAAGCAAACACCGGCTGCACCTGATTGGATGAATGCTTCACTCCTGGACTCTCTGCTCCTGGATTTCAAACCAGACTCATTGGGAAAACTTTCGCATGTATCACAAAACCAGTCAGCCAAAATGTGTTTCTGAAAACATTTGAGACGAAAAATAAGCCATGCAGCTGGTGAATATGACCTATTTTAGATTAACAACAGCTTGTTTACAAGTTCCTCGAAGTCAGAATGTTGATTGGTTATGGAGTTGCAGTCACTTCCTATTTAAGATGGTTTCTCTCTTTTCCAAACCATTTGCTTTATAAAGATCCAGCACTAATTTAAAGTAAGAAGTCAGATCGTGTCTGTGTGTCTTTTTGAAACTCTTGGATATAACACAACCTGACTTATAAAATCTCAAGGTCTGAATTATGTGACTTCAAAATTGCAGCCACACTGTAGCAGAAGAAAAGATGTTTCTGCTCTCAGTCAATCCAACTAATGAAGGGTTCAGCTAAGTGGAAACACTCACTGCTCTGCCACCATTAAAGCAATTAGACTCTCCTGCAGCTTCACCATAAAGTCCCATCTGCTGCTACACATGCATGCAAATATATGCATGCTCTCACAACCTCAGCATGCATTCAGAGTGTGCTGAGAATTTCCCAATGTCAGTGTCCATTAGGCAGGAGGAAAGCGCACGGTCTCTGCGTCACAATTCAGATTAGCATAATGACTAATTCTGCTCCTGAGGCAACAAAACAGCTGCCTACGCTGCTGAGTGTCGTCACATGTGAAATTGCACCATAAACACAAACCGCCATTAAAAAAAAAATAAAATAAAAAAAACAACAACAATAAGAGCAACCACCTGGAAGCCACAACGCCCACTCCCACATCGTCGTTTGACCTTTTATAATGACGACAACATCTGCATCACACAGCAACGTATCTCCTACTGTTAAGAGATTTAGGGTTGGAAGGATATCTGCCGTCCGTGCTTGTCGATGGGTCGGCGGTGGGGAGAGTTGATGCGGTTACGATCCCTGTGGACCCTCTCAACCAGACCATGGTGGCGGGTTCCTCTTACTGAGTCCAACCCTGAAGGGAAGCCGCCCTGCAGAAGATACAGCTCACATCAGAGACACAACACAATGGTTTCCCAAAGGTGGGCAGGTAGAGAGGACGAATGGCATCTGGCATTTTGCTAAATGTATTGTTAACTTGATATAGTCACTGACATCTTGTTTTAGATTAGGCTGACTCTTCAAATACAAATGTCTACTGATTTAAACTACAAATAATGAAGTGTAATAAAACATTCTCTCAAGAGGATATTATTGAAAATTACTGTCATCAAAAATGACACTCTGAATGTCAGATTATATAATCACTGAACTGAAATTAATTTAAAGAGCTTTGACCAGTAAGAATAAAGGGCTTTACAATCATGTCCAAAATAATAGATTTTTTTCAAACAATGATTTTTAACTCTTTCATTTTGATGAATAAATAGAGCATTGCTTTCACTTCAATGATGCACTAAATTCTTGCTAATGTACAAATATCTGCATCAAAATAAGACTTAAAACAATACTTCCCTAATTTTAGCATATGTGCTAGAAACAAAATATACCTACAATTTCCAAAATTTTGGCCCACATGCTAGCTACAGTTAGCACTAGCTAGGTGACAGCACAGAGAAGCCTCTAGTCTCCGCTCAGTTATAGCAGTGCAGCAGCTCAGACAGGTGTGTGTGACCCAAAATGATTTTGAAAAAAATGAAATAAGACGATGTAATGTCTGATTATTCCAAGTTAAACCAAATGATTCTATCTACAAGGGCTGTTTTTTTATAAGTGAAATTCAGTTCAGTGAGTGACTGGAACCATTTCTGACATTAAAATCACAATAGATCAGGTTAATTTTCTTGTAGAAAAAATAAAATTGTGATGGTGATTCATATTCGATTAATTCCACAGCCTTAGAATGAATTTAAGACAAGAGTTATGATGAAGTAGACATTTTGCAGCAAATGAGATAGTGTAAAAGCAAAAAATAAATTACAGTAGATATATACACTACCGTTCAAAAGTTTAGGTTCACCCAGACAATTTCATGTTTTCCATGAAAACTCACACTTTTATTCATGTGCTAACATAACTGCACAAGGGTTTTCTAATCATCAATTAGTCTTTCAACACCATTAGCTAACACAATGTAGCATTAGAACACAGGAGTGATGGTTGCTGGAAATGTTCCTCTGTACCTCTATGGAGATATTCCATTAAAAATCAGCTGTTTCCAGCTAGAATAGTCATTTACCATATTAACAATGTCTAGACTGGATTTATAATGTATTTAATGTCATCTTCATTGGAAAAAAAAAACAAACTTTTCTTTCAAAAATGAGGACATTTCTAAGTGATCCCAAACTTTTAAAGGGTAGTGTATGTACTGAATGACAATAAAGTCTGTCTCTTTTAGGAGAATATGATGTGTTGATCGTGGCATCTCTACAGCATCTCAATGCTCTATTTAGGTAAACACTGCAGCTTCTTTGATTTTACTATGACACTATGTTCCCATTGTTTGTTCAGTAAGAAGAGTACATAAGCACTGTTTACATCATAGATTCCTGTATATGTGACAACAAAACAAAGAAATTTAGATAATGCACAGATTTGTCTGAATGTGGACAATAATGACATCGCATAGGCTTATCCTATATGTAGCAGAACATCAATATTGCAGAAGTCCTTTACAGTACAAAGTACAAATATTAGTATGCAGTACTAGTTTGCAAAAGAAAGAATTATATCCCGTATATTTCTTGTATGAGGACAAATTGAAAGGAATCCTTCACTTTTATTTTAAGTGTAAAGTCCCAATACTTGCTTGCCAGATTTGTCAGAGAGCCTGTGGTTCATATTGTCGCTATAGGTTTGTTTGTAAACGATGCACATTTAAATCATTTGATCATAACTGCACTGAAAACAAAATGCACGTTGGCACTTCAAGTAAAATGATTTCTGTCTGTTTTAATAAGCTCTTAGCAAGCTTTAGTGAGTACTACATTAAGTACGCTGCACTCATTTAGTGAAATTACAATCGAGTGGAATCTAGAAGCCAATTAGTTTGTTGAGTTTTGTTCCCAGAAGAGAAGGTGAACGGTCTCTGTAAGTGAGAGCTGTTTTCTCCCTCAGTGTGGGGATTGATTTCTGGACGTGGGCACAGTGTTGCGATGGCTGCTCTGCCTCAAAGGGCTATTCTTTGCAGTAACAAGGGCACCTTTACCTGGACCTTCTGTATCCCAGCACTCCTTGGAGAGCTGACACAGATACAGGGCCCAGTGCGACAGTGAAGCTCTGTTAGATGGCAGACAGCAGTGATCTGCTAGAAGCTGAGCTGAGAACTACTGCATTGATATTTTATTCCATCTTTTTTTCAGTCTGTAGAAACTCATCTGAATTATTTAACACTCTCAGGAGCAGCTTGTTTGCACTTCTGAAGGTCCAGTACACTGTTTTGCTGTTTTGACTGCACATCAGAAGTGGGGGTCAGACACAATTAGCCTTGAAAAATCCCAAAGAGAGAACAAGACCTTGAATTTGGCAGATTGTAATCTCAAGGTAAGCAGAGTTTCAAAGAAAACATCCATGTTTGGTTTCACATCCTTTTGCTTAAAGAAAAGCAGTCACAGAAAGTAGATATCTCACGGCTGTGTTCAGATTGACATTAGCACTGTGAGAAAAAATGCCGCCTCCTCATTTATTTGAAAAGCGCTGCTGTAATGATACAGCTGTGGTGCTGATGCAGAAGGCTTCATCAAAAATATATGCTTTTTTTTTTTTTTTTTTTTTTTTTTTAGAAAAGCCAGGCCTGTCCAGCAAGTGTTGAACCTGGATCAACTTTTACTGCAAAGCAATGGGACATCACAGGACCATGTGCACATTCCTGCTAAATTACTTCACAAGAACAGCTAGTTTTCTTCATGATTGTCCAGACAGTGGAGGAAATGAGTTGTGCAAACTTTAGAAAGTTGTAACATGAAGCAACATGGCATAGGAGTGGGTGATGTCGCTATCACTCAATCTCATTTTCAGGACTCCTACTGACCGATAAATATATAAATAACAGTCAACATTTTCTCACTTCACCTGAACTAAGCAAAATTGTGATACAATTCAGACGACACTCAATGGATGCACTCCTCATTTCAACCCAATTATTTTGTAAACAGAGGACAGCATGGTGGACGAACAACGTTCTGAAAGAAGCCTTGTTTTGAATTCTTCTCATCAAAGACTGTGTGGACTGTGAATGTAGATTATTACTGTTTGTGTTAGATGTGCAAGTTAATTAGGTGAGTTTTGTCTCCAGAGCCGTGTCTTCATCCCATTAATCACTTCATTATTTATAACATGGCTGTTCCCTTTGCAGGATTCAGAGACAATTAACTTATCTCCGCTGTATTTAAGCTAGTCATACATTAATACATTTAACAACTCATTTAGCCTCATGTAAAGTATAGTGCATTTTATGCTGTCATTCCTGCTAAAGCTATCATTGTTGTAAAATGTTGGTTTAGTTGAGGCTGTACATTTGAAAGCAGCAATTTTCTAACGTCTGGCAGTGCACTGAGGTATTTTGTTTATCCATAAATGTTGCAACTTAAGATGAGGATGTCCTCGTGTTCCCTTTCTTGTTTTATTTTCAGAAGCTACCACTACTGGGTATTTGTGCACCATAAAAATCATCTCAATCTTGAATCACGTTAATGCCTTCCTTCTCCTGGGTAAAGAAGTTGAACATTATTTGGTGTAAAGGTCAATACAGATTACCCAGTTAGTCTTATAGGATGGAAATGCAACAAGTGTCAAAGCAACTGAAATATGAATCACCAATTCAGAGTAAAAACAAGATGCAGAGGTTTTTGATTTGGGTCTTAGGATCACAGTAAATCTGTAGGGAAAGCTGTGATTCAGATCGTGGATGGTATTTCTTCCCCCAACAGATCTTTTGGCCAGATTGCACACCTTTATCACTGTGTGTTTTCAGTGTTTTTGGCATCTGTTAAGCCTCCTTTAATTGTGTTCACTGGCACCTAAAGCAATCACTAATGCAGCCTCCTGAGTGTATTCAACACGGCGATGTGCTTAATTTGAAATTCACCAACAAAAGCAGACAAGATGGCAGAAATTCATATGATGCAATTCAATTCACTGCACTAATCCAGGAAAAAAAACTGATAAAGGCTTATATTATGCCTTCTCCTGGACTGTAACACAATTCTATGGAAACGAATTTGGAATAGACTGTTTATTGAAACTGTAAGAACTGCCAGAGCCATGGTATTTAATTTTTGCTTACCAACAGAGGTGTTAATACATTTTAAATTTGTGCTGTGTGTGGGTGCTGTACATTCTGACTGTAATGAGTTCCCACCTGAAATTCAGTGCTGGTGTTGCCGATTTGATTGACATTGGGGAGAGAGCCTCCGTAGTACTGCGCCCTCGACTGGGACAAACGAAGCTGCTGGATCTTCTGAAACTGCACCTGTCAGTCAAAAAAAAGAAAAAAAGAGGGCAAACATGAGCACACAAAAGTCAGAGGTTATGCAAACTGAGCATGTAGTCTTTGTATGTAAAGACAACAAAGCTTCGGGGTGAAAAATTACAACTGGAGCAGACCAATGTCATTATTTCTTACAGAAATAGAAATAAAAGCAGATAAATTTCAGTGCTCTCGAAATTGTAGTTTTCATTTTTCTGTGGGAACTATGGATTTACAGCAACTCCAGCTATCATAGTATGCAACTACTGTTTTTGAAAATGCAGGTCTGTGTGCTCAAACACAAACAAATCAAACGCTCCTGTTATTTAATTTGGTGAATGGAGTGTAGAAGCAATGCACGAACGCATTAACATAATTAGATGAAAAGGCATCCATATTTGCAATGAAACGAACACAGCGACACATTCTAGGAAATGGCCAGTTTGGTTTCCGCTTCCAAACCGGCAGTCGCCCCAGAGATGCCACAACAATTACCTCTTGGAAAACAGAAGGCAGCTTGTTCTGCCAAGGTAAACAGATCTAGTCCTCGGCTGTGATCAGGAAAAGGCAAATCAGAGGGGCAAGTTTCCTTTAGACTGCCTAAAGGGCAAAATTTGAATCTCAAAGACTGACCTTATTTCATTTTATCAATGGATATTTGGGGAAAAAATGACAGGGATGTCTCAAAATGAGTGAATATGACAAGAAAGTATGAACAAGCTTGAAAAATTTGACTAAAAACTTCAGTTAAGAGGTTAAATAAAGGTCCATTCTGTCTATTTTGACAGTGGAGAGCACTCACCATGTTTGCCAGCAGGTTTTCGTAAACCTCTTTTTATCTTTTCATCATTTCAATTCACCCAGAGCTATGGACGGTCGGTAGACAGAAACAAAATACAGCTGCAGTAGTTACAACAACAAAAGCAAAAACAACCCAAACTGTTGTGCTGTGAGCTCGTCTTTCATTTACACTAGAAAGCAATGGTGAAAGATGAATAAAAACAAATAGCTGGCATGATCACGAACTTTCAGTTGATCATTAACAGAAAAAATCATTGCAATGATTGATGTTATTGTCACTTTTTATCCTTTTCTCATCATTCTACGCCTCTAATAGCTGTACATTAGTCATATTAGTGTCTTTAAATGCAACCTTTGTGCTGCAAATCTGACAAACTGCCTCCTCCAAGTTATCAGGCTATCCTCTTTCATTTGGCCTGAAACCAGAGTGTGCCCACAGTGTTGCTGTGGTGTTTGGCTTTGCAGATAAATCCATGTCTTAATGTCAATAGATGCTCGTCAAAATGCAAGATTAGGAGTGAAGCACAAGATTACCAGTTAAAGCCATTAAACTACTGCAGAAGAAGGTGGTGCAAATGGTGAAAAAAAGACATGGAAACAGTGATTGAAATATGATGTTTCTCCAGCTGTTTATATACAGGAGAACAGAAACGATTATACAAAACGATCACAGTCTGCTCATATCATTGCAATCAGGCAATTATGTAATATCTGTGACAGCTAGGTTGTAAATAAACATTATTTTTAAACTTATTTGAAATTTATATGCATGCACCCAAAATGTTCGACCATCCTTCGTAGTCAAGACTACTAATTTCATTTTCTGGATTTTATTTGCTCTTCCAAGCAGTCATGGTCTTTTGATCAAACTACAAAAAACAAGAACACATTTGCAAAACACATCAAGGTGGATACAGTAACGAGTAACATCTAGCAGTTCAACATCAGCTATGCAGAACGATCGAGGTACGCCCAAACAACTGCAGTCAGCTGATTATGTAATCATTTTAGGAAGCCTCGTCTCATAAAGATTCTGAAAAAATAATAAAACTCCGAAGCTTCAATCAAACCTGACAACAGAGTGAGATGAGGCACCCTTTAAACTATTAGTTAAAAAATGAAGCAATGGATGTAAAATGTAATTTTCTCCATCAACTATGGCCAGTGAATGTTAGAATGTCCCTGCTATCCAACACAATGAGGTATATATAGTACATAAAGATATTTTAGACATTCTCATGAGTAACAAGGATGTCCAAATATCAGTAACATCGATTTTTAATGTAGGACGCTTGAAAGACAATGCAAAAAACATAGCAAGAATAAATCTCCATTTAAACCTCTTACTCAAATGTTGATGTTAGCCATTACATAACATCCAACGTGCAGATTTTACACATTTATCATTCACTAGGATGCTGACTCCCTGCACCAAAGCAGCTGAGAGAAAGCTGGAATCTGTCTGTGCGTTCTGGTACAATGCTGGCTTCTTCAGGGTTCCTTTGGGAGTTTATATTCAGTCCTCTGGTCGCTGGTGTAAATGTTAAAGCAGCCACTTCTAATTCCAGCTGTTTGCTGGCAGTGTGTCCTGCTTCAGCCTCGCTGACTGGGCTTTTCTGTCCCCCAGGGGTCACTGACAGTTCATACCTTGTGGCAAACTTCACTCAGTGTCGCCTCAAAACCACATCCTCTTTGACTGGTCATTCAGGACTCTCCCTCTCACAGAAAGAGCACATTGTGAACCAATGGTATGAGAATAATGTGAAAAGAGCCATTATATCATCCCTATTTTTAATTCCTGCAGTGTGTGCTGTGTATGCTTGAAATTTTCTTGAATCGCAGCTCCTCTAAAAACCTACAGTTGAGTCTAAAATTATTCAGGCCATATTTAAGAATTACAATGATTTCCTTTTTTTAATTTTCCCAATATTTTTCTCCTGGCTGGAATGGTATGAACAAGTGAGAAAAGAGAGACAATTAGAGACATAAATAATGACTTCTGATTACTTCTGTTTGTTTGTAAGAAAAAAAAAGTATAACTAAAACCACTTGTCTATTATTAAATAATTCAATTACTCAATAACGCTGCAATAACACTGGCTTGTTCCATCTTTATTAATGGAATCATCTGGTGTTTCTGTGTTTGATGTCATTGTAAACACAATATCTGCGAGTTTGGAAGGACGGGTTGGAAAAAACGAAGCATCAGAAGATGTCATTTTGAACTCTTGGACAGTTTTCAGTGCTGTCAGACATTTTACAGGAGATGCACAATAATATCAGCATCATAATCAACCAATAAAGGCTTTAAGATGACAGATTTACATCCAGAATGGACACTGACAGGCAGCTAACAAATGGAAGACTAAAAGTATACAATTTTGTTTGAAAAAGTAAAATAAACCTGACATGTTATATATGTAAGTTAAAGTGATTTTCCTCAAAGTTTGGAATCTAGACATCAAATTATGCTAAATCTACTACAAGAGAAACCCAATGTTCTTTGCAAATAGGTAGTTAAATATTGGTGACATATTGGGTAGCAGCAAGAATCCCTGTCTTGCATCCCAATTTTATAGACTAAAAAACAAAGCTCACAATCAAAAATATATTTCCAAAGAAATACATACTCACAGCAATCAATATTTGCTGCCTTAGTGTCAAGTTTTTTTTTTTACATTACATGCTGCTGTGAAACTGCTTTAAACGGTGGAGATAAAACTCTGACGATTTAATGTTAAGATAAATGAAAAACATTAATTATGTTATGCTGTGCTTAAGGTACATAAATATGACAGTACAAAGCTGCTGACTGCTGTGACTCATTTTGCTCCAAATCTCATGAGTCTACAAAGAAATGGCTAGAAGGACTGTCTGACACAAATACGAGTGACTGATCTGCTTGATCTGAATCTGAAGTTGGGCTGTACAACATGTAGAAAAATATTGTGATTATTTTTGCCAGATATTGTGATGTGGGACACAGTTTTAATGGTGATTTTTGAAATTCTTCTCTAATGGAACAAGAATGATAATGTAATTTTTACTGCAATCTGTATCCAAACAAGCATGTTTCTTTCCATCTGCAGAATGATCTCTACAGCGCCACAAAGCTGCACCACTTATTATGGTATGTAGCCGGGCTAAACGATTTGTGGAATATACTTGATTGCGATGTTTCCCGCAGATATTGCGATTTGATTTGCAATTTCCTTATGTGAAGTTTCGCTGTATGAACGTTTCATATAGCATTATAACCATGACTATCACACAAGGAGGACAGCATTAATTAGTAAAACCATTCAAATCCTGGGGCAGACATGCTGCAAAATAGGGACAGACAGATTATAGATTTGACTGATAATCAGATCTGATATTCAGCATTTTTCCAGTTATCTGTGGCATTATTTTTCTGTATTCACTTAATTTCCAGGAAAGTAAGTTAATTTAAAACTGTGCTATCTTAACATTCAGCACTGAAGGATTAATGTTGAAAAGTTTTTGTTTCATTACATATGCAAAACACAAACAAACAAACATGTTACAGCAAAATTTTGTGTAGGGGTTTGTGTTATTCTTACTTTTGACAGAAAGATTTGCGTTTTTACTGCTAATTTCTATCAATTCCAATTATCTGTCACTAATCTCCTTGATTAGTAATCACTGGTATAATGATCATAATACCTGGACCTTATCTACTGCATGACATATATTCTAAACTGCAGCCTTAATGATTTGCTAATTACACTGACTCAAATTGTGGTTTTGATTTGAAATTGTGTATTTGTTCCTGTACAAATATGAGCATATGTGACTGATGCCCATCCTCTAGAGCTGGTGTCACTGTTCCTTTTCTATGCAGACTCCTACTCAGGATGTACATCAAGGTTTAAATCTGTGGTAAATTCATAAATATAACAGAATGACAAGGTGGAAATCTAGCAAGGTCTGAAGATGGGCTGAACAATATGTCAGAATTTTTGCCAGAAAATGCACTATGGAGTGGTTGACGCAGTTATTTTTGCTTTTTTTCCCTCTCTTAAACATAAATTATGATGTGATTTTTACTTGAAACTGCACAAATCAAGCATTCTCCCTTAGGTTTCCCCCCAGGTCATTATGCTGCTGAACTCCTAATGATAATAATGACAATATGATGCTCATTCTTCTTCAATTACATTCTTTCTTATTATATACAAGCTAGTTCTTTGCATTACTGTTAACTCCATTAATCATTTTTACTGTTTGCACTACTTGCACCTTATTCCATTTTTCTTTAGCTGCTGTATATTTGGACATTTTTATAAATTTTAATATCTACTTTTATATTCAACACAGATTTTTTTTATATCCTAAGTCTGTGCTGAGCAAATTGCAATGAAATTTTGCTCTGTGAAAGAAAAGTACAATTTAAGGTGGCAAACATCCCACTTGTAGATCTATAACTGCACAAGCCATCAAATCCAAAAAAGAGCTTATAATGTAGGTGTAAAACATACAGCTCGTGGGCCAAAACCGGCCCGCCAAGGGATCCAATCCAGTCCGCAGGATGACTTTGCAAAATGAATACTCACTGTGAAAATATTTAAAACATTGAACATTGTGCAATATGATGTCATTCAGCAGCTGGTTGGTGGAACTCTGTTGTTGATGCCCTGCCACAACTTTTATGTTTTTTTTTATGCACAAATTTTATACATTTACAAGGCAGGAGGACAACTTAACCTTCTTCCTTAATTGTGCCCACTTTAGTTTGTATGGTGTGGTGGTCAGGATAACGACACAGATGTGGAAATGAATGTAAATTTAAAATAATTTCTAGATCCTGACAACTTTTTGCGATCGTAAAGTGAAATACTATGTTGGTCAGCTCCAGATACATGTGACTAAATGTTCTGTGCCTTTGTAGATACTCTGTGATCTGTAAGTTGTAATGTGGAAATGATAAACTGAGGCATAATATTGTTGAAATTGCACTTATTTTTCTTGAGAAATTTCACGTTGTTAATAATGTTTTGTAAAAAGGCAGTCCGTTAAATGTGAACTTTTTTGCACTAAAACAAAGGGAAAGACTGAGAGTTGAGGTTATTTATTGGTTATTATGCTCTGGTTCTACTGGTTTGGGCTGAATGTGGCCCCTGAACTAAAATGAGTTTGACACCGCTGATGTAATAGATGAGCTCAAAAACAAGAAATGTTAAAATCATAAACTTAAAAAGGAAAAATATATGCAACTGTCCAGATACACATTCTTAATTTCAAATAAGATGAAACAGTTTTAATGGATATTTATACTGAAGGACAATAAAGTCTGTCTAAGGTTTGGAGAGTATGATGTGTTGATCGGGGCATCTCTATAGCACCACAATGCTTCATTTAGGTAAACATTGCAGCTTTTTGGATTTTACTATGACACCATATTCCCATTGTTTGTTCAGCACTATTAGAAGAGATTTTTCCAGTTCCTGCTAGAAGCTTTGAAACATTTATGTGTATCAGTGCATCTAAAACAGCCTGTTGTTTTGGCCAGATTAACATTTGACTCCTTATTGTTTGGTGTCAAATATTGCACCTCTCAACAGTAACTGTGCGGCAGATATGACAATCCACCGCTGAATGAATGAATGCATGAGGAGAAACAAGAAGTACTGGTTGAATACCACAAATCTCAGCCAGCAGCAGCAGAAGTCGATCTGTCAAATGACTGACAGTCCGCTGCAGCTGAGGCTGTCAAACACACACTTTCACCTCAACCTGCAGCAGATCGCCAGTTAATAACACAACAAGAAGCTGTATTTACCCTGGAAACAGTGAGGTCTGTCATGAGCTGTTCAAAGGCCCGCGTCTCCTCTGCTTGCTTCTGGTTGTGCAGCGCGATCTTCTCGCTGAACTTCCTGGGGTTGGAGCCACCTGTGCCCGGGGAGCCGGACATTGTGCGGGCCGCAGTTTTACAACTTCAGCTACTCGGGAAAAAGTGAAAAGACGGCGCTGGGAGTCTATTTCTGTCTCAGTGGACGTTGCAGCAAACCCATGAGAGTTTTAAAAACCACATCGCACATTCCTGGTTAACCGAAGTTAATTGACAGTCCGGTCGGCTGCCCGCTGCAGTGACACAACTGTTGTTGCAAGCCGAGCTCCGAGCTCCGAGCTAGCGCGGCTAAGCTAACGTTAAAGCCGCCGTTTATAAAAGTTATTAGGTATAGGAAGCGGACTAAATGAAGGGTTTACGATTTGTATGTTTCTGCGAGCTAACTTTGATAACTTTAAAGTTGGAGAGTGGCGGTTATGAGAAGCTAACAGTGGAAAATAACTTCATATTTCGAGCGAACCACTTGTTTGAATCTAACGTTGACATAACGTTAGCTGTCATTGCTAACATAACGCTGGAGGTGAACGGGGAGCTGCTAGCCGAGATAGCTAAGCCGCTGTCAGAGCCATAACAACAAGTTTGACACTTTAGCAACCCCGTTACATTAATCAGTTAACACCTATCGGACATGAATTAAAGATTATTTGTGGGAAAATATTTAAAGCTGCTGTTTAGATAAAGTTGTTAGCCTCGTTAGCTAAATCTCGCTACTAGCGCGGCTCAACAGCCAGAGGTTCACTCGGTAAAAATTTCAACAAGTGTCCGCCGCTGTCAGCCAGACTTCTCTGAATTCCCACTTCAGCTAAAAAAAATCCGAGCAGTCGCACCAGATATTCACGAGTGATGCCGGAGAAGCAGAATCCACGGTGAAGTTGGTGTCACGGCGCTGCGGAGTCCTGCGTTAATCCACGGAGATCTGAGACAAACTCCAGCCGACGGCTCCGGGAAGATAAACAAACTGCGGCGACGGGAAAAAAAAAAAAGCCCGTTTGTTCCGTCGGTGCTGGAGCAGAAACGTTGAGAAGAACCGGTGAGGATGTTCCCGGTTGACTCTCGGTCGGTTGACAGACTCTGGACAGACGCTCCGGACCGCAGGCTCGTTATCCTCCTCACGGTGCTGAGAGAAAAACATTACCTCGTTAAACCGGAGCGATGCCTGCAGCGGCCACAGGGCGGCGACAAACACAACACAGAACACTGGATTAGAATAACAACTTCATTTATCCTGCTTCCTCTCTGCTTGTGCGAGATATCACTGAAAAAATAAGGATGAGAATAAATGCAGTGTTAAGTTAAAAAATAAAAAAAAGCAACAAGATACATGACTGTACTGTAGCTGTTGCTCCCCTGTTTTACCACATTATTACCTTTATCATTATTGTAATATCCTGGTTTTATAATTGTTGCAAAGCACTTGGGGATTTTTTTTATCTGTGAAAGGTGCTATATAAATACATTTTACTTACTAAACGAAAATAAGAAACCTAAAAAAAACTAGAAAAGTAGGTAGTAATACCGGCAATAATATTGAGTTAGTACAGTGATATTGCTCATGAAGTTAAAATATTTCATATCAGTACAAAAATATTAAACATGAAATTTTGATATTTAATCTAAAAATGAAATGAATATAAATGAAAATATGCACCTGAAAATATTGCAACTAAGAAACTCACATTTTTATTCATGTGCTAACATAATTGCACAAGGGTTTTCTAATCATCAATTATCCTTTCAACACCATTAGCTAACACAATGTAGCATTAGAACACAGGAGTGATGGTTGCTGGAAATGTTCCTCTGTACCCCGATGGAGATATTCCATTAAAAATCAGCTGTTTCCAGCTAGAATAGTCATTTACCACATTAACAATGTCTCGACTGGATTTCTGATTCATTTAATGTTACCTTCATTGGAAAAAAAAATGCTTTTCTTTCAAAAAGTAAGGACGTTTCTAAACTTTTGAACGGTAGTGTATCTGAAATCTCAATGGAATGTCTTTGGACAAAACAAGACATTTGAGGACGTCGTCTTGGGTTTTCAGGCACCCTGATCGACAAACTAATCGATTGACTGAGAAAATACAGGGTCTGTTTTATAAATGAGATAATGAGTCTGGCATTTATAAATACAGAATAATGTTAATATCAAAAGCTGATATTAGCTCTCATCATACTAATCTCAGGTCAAACACTGTTGAATTCTTGAAAACATTTTAGTCACCACTTAATCTCGACACCTTCTCAGGTCTCCAGCTGATTTTCATTTGGTGTTCATGGATATTCTTTGATCTTTAAAGAAAAATGTCTTGTTATTTCTGCATTTTACACACCAATTATTCACAGCCACTAAAAGATATCATCACGACACTTCCGCTGTTGATTATGTGGAATATGGCAACGATTTCTGAAAATGCTTCTTTAAATCTGCAAATGAGGTGCTACTTTTAACCCAAAAATTAGACAAATTCATGTCAAGTAATAATTTTAAGTGGATTTTCATTTAATAAATTGTTTTGGGTTTTTTTTCGGTCTGGAAACAGGAAAAATTAGATGTTACACATTTTTAAACATTTTTTTTAATTTAAAATTTATTTTTATAAAAATATTTTTTTAAAATCTCCATAATTGCTCATAGAAATTATAGAATATTCATTTAAATCTTTTTTTTTCATTTACAGGGTAAACATAGTAATGTGGGGTCCAAATATTTACAAATCAGCTTGTTTTGTAAATTTTTAAAAATATATTTCTCCTTTGGAAAGCCCTTCATTATTATAAATAACAGTGATTTAACTTTACTACTCTGGCGGCTCCATGTGTCAGTTTTAGTTCTAAGCCGACCTGATTACAGTATTTAATAGAAGTATTTTTACTTAGAGTAGCAACACGACAGCTACAAGTAAAAGTGCTGTCGGCAAATTTAATTTTCAAGCAGCAGAAAGGCCCATTATATTAAAAAATAAACAAAAAAAACATTGTGCTTGTGACATGCAGGCAGCAATTTCATTTCACCTCATGTTGTAGACTAAGGGTGTCAAACTTGCAGATGACTTTGTAAAGAGTAAAAATTCCAGAGAAAACATTAACTGCAGCAAAATTATACATTTAAAATAATTTCTAGACCCTGACAAGTTGTTTTCATCATAAAGTAAAATACTAGATTGCTCATTGTTCTTTTGTCATTTTGTGTCTCATTTTTGTAATATTTTGTCTTGTTTTTTGTCTGACTTTTGTCGTTTGACTCATGTTTTTGTCGTTTTGTTTCTAATTTTTGTTTCCTTTTTGTCTCGCTTGTGTTTCTTATTTTTGTGTTTTGGTTTATCCGATGTGTATTGTATTTGTCGTTTTGTGGGTTTTTTGTCTTGCTTGTGTTGTTAGTCTACTTTTTTGTTGTTTTGTTTCTCACTTTTGTCATTTTTTTGGCTCATTTTTGTCGTTTGTCCATTTTTTTGTCGCTTTGAATTTTTTTGGTCAAATTTTTGTCTTTTTTTGTTTCGTGTCATTTGTCTCATTTTTTGTTTTGTCTCGTTTGTCATTTTGCATCTGATTTTTGTAATATTTTGTCTTGATTTTTTGTCTTTTGTCATTTTAATCATAAAGTAAAATATCATTCACTTCCAGATACCTATGACTAAATGTTGTGTTCCTTTGTAGAAACACTGTGATCTGTAAGTTGTAATGTGTAAATGACAAACTGAGGCATAATATTGCTGAAATTGAACTTATTTGTCTTAAGAAAATTCAGGTTGTTTATAATGTTTTGTAAAAAGATAATTCCTTAAATGTGAACATTTTCATAATGTAATTTCTTTGCACTAAAACAAAGGAAAAAATTGGAGTTGTGGTTATTTATAGGTTATTATGCTGTGATTTTACTGGTCTGGTCCACTTGAGATCAAATTGGGCTGAATGTGGCGCCATTTGAGTCTGGAATCTCCTACAGCCTCCACAAGAGTAAAATTAGTTAAAAGAAAAAAAAACTTGCTGCGTTGGTAGAGCTTTATTCTAAAACAGGTAAATTACATTTCAATGACTGTGAATGAGAGCAAAGAACATAAAGAGCAGAGTCTCCTCCAGGTCAAATGTGATCAGCTGAGCTCTACAGGAGACAGAAACCTGACATCTAAAATCTATCAGTTTATATGGAATCTCAGTTTTAGGCTTCTTGAAATCCCTCAGATGCTGCGGAGTAGAGCGACACCTACTGGAGTTACTGTAATACTGCACATCCTCAGGCTCTCAGGTGGTTTTAGAAACATCAGTGACAGCAAAACGCAAAACTGACAACATAGAAAATATAAATAAGGGCAACTTCCATTAGAAAAGTCTCTGTATTCATGTAGCTTACACTTTTCAATCCTGCGTTCTACAGATTAACGGTCATTCGCTCAACCGATTTTTTAACGCACCATAAATCTGTGCTTCAGTTGCACAGGGTGAGGAGAGACATTAAAAAGATCATTTCCAGGAAACCATCTGAGTGCATCACACTGCAGGTCGTCTCTGTCAGGATCCAGTCCAAGATAAAACGACTACCAGGCCAGATTAGCTCCAGCACAGACTGGATTTGAGTCGTGTAATGTCAAACTGTCATGCAGCAAATTCAATTCTTAATAAACACCATGTTTTGAGTTGAGCAGCTCAATATGAGCGCAGCATTTTGACTTGCTTTCTGGCTAGTCTGACGCCACTTTGCTTCACGGATCATAAAATCTGAATATGTGTGTGTTTGTGTGTTTAACATGAGTTGAAATCAAGAGAAAGGCTGGAGGAAGTTGGTCAAATTCAAAATCATACATTTTCAAAATAAAATACTCATGGAGAAGCAGAAGGAGTGCATGAAGTTTTTCTTTTTTTCCCCCAAAATTCTCTCAGATTTTTTTTCCTAATTGTCTCAAGAAGCAACACAAAAATGCCTCGGACCAGATAAAGTCCAAGAAGCAGCCTGGACTCACTACACGTTGTGTTATTTAATGCAGCCCTGCTGAAAAATAACTGATACTGACAGAAGAGATGATTATCAGCCAGGGGAGCAGACAAACTAACAGCGAGGAAGACATAAAACGCAATCTCTTTACATAAAACATACATATCTTTTTTATAATTATTCAAAGCCCATGCACAAGAAATTCATAATATTTAAAGCAAAAAAAAAAAAATACAAATCTTAAACCTCTTTGACCTAGGTGCAGTTACAGACAGTAAGAGGAACTCGCACAATGGAGTGTTCCATTAAGAAAAAAGCACATATAGTGATCCATGGAATAAAAAATAATGCACAGAAACTTGCATAGGCACGTCGGGGGAAGTGCAGGAAAGACGGGATGGTTCGGGGGCTTTTTAAGCAACCCTCAAAGTGGGTTTTGTGGTTTAAATTCAGTGTCTGTAGCCCTTTTTCTTTTCTTTCTTTCTCTATTTCCCGTAGAATTTCTTGTTGAGCAGGAAAATGAGCAGGTTGACATTGATGGTGGCCCGGTGGAAGAGCTTCATCACCGCCACGCCTTCGTACTGCAGCTGGAGGAGATCCTGAGACGTGAAGAAGAGACGGAAAGCTCAGCGAAAGACTCAGCAGCTTCACTGTAACTATCGGAAATGAATCTAAGGAAATAATACCTGATATTCTAGCTGTAATGTCTCCAGGTGTACGCCCATAAACTTGGCTTTCACCTCAAACACTCCGACGGTCTCTGATGGAGAAATCTCAAAAATAGCATTTTTGAACCTGCAACAAAGAAAAGAGTTGAACTAAGACACTGTTTTTTATACAGCAAATTTAAAACAACAACCATATATAACATAAAATAGTAGACACCTGACAAATATTAATATTAATGATCCTACAGTATATTTTATTGTGTATATTTAACTAAGCAATTTAAATATTACAGTTAAACCCCTATAATATTATGCATAATACAAGTTTATCTGATTAATTTAAATATTAATGTTAATTTTTGCAATTTAAATATTAAAGAAAGGAGTATTTAAATGTGGAGAATGATGTGACACATCATTTAAAACCAATAGAAGCTGTTTATAACATATTAAGGAATTTAATTGAAAGAAGTGGCTGTAAAAGTGGAAAAAGTTGTTCAAGAATGACAATAGTTGCAGCCTTACTAGTCGATAGGAGTGAATTGATGGACAGGCAAGATGGTCTATGGGTGTTTTTTTCTATTTTCTATTAGGTTGTGATAATGAAATATTGAATTAAAGTTGGATTTTTAAAATTTACACTGCTGAATTGTTAAATAATGTTTAAAAAAAAAAAGTGGGAAAATTGCTCTTATTTGAGCAAAAGGACAACTGCTTGGAGGGAGTTTAGTTTTTCAGTCATATTCGTTGAAAGTCAGATGTGGAGAATATTTTTTCTTAATTTTAATTTTAATTTAACAAATCTTGATTGAACAAAGTGAATTGAATGATCTAGACAAGTATTTTGCATAGTTTGGTCAAAAACCTTCATGAAAATGCCAACAAAATAAGTTTAAAGTGTCAAAAAAAGTCACTGTGACCAGAGTTCAAACCAGCATTAGATATGACACATTTTAAATTCTACCATTATTGGTTTTGTTTTGTTTTGTTCCAGCAGTCAGATTAAACACATTTTGAAATAAAGACTAAATGCTGTTGCCCTTTAAGGGGCAACTACACACATTTCTATTTTTTTCTGAGCACCTGATAAACATAAATGTCTATTATACTACAGTAAGTTTACAAAACTATATATACTTCTCTGTTCCTATGATTTTGATGCTAGTTAAACCTCTTTGAGGTGCCTCAGAATTCCCTTTGTGCAAGAAAAATTTTGTATTTAGTGCAAGGAAGACATAAACTTTGAACGTTGCATTTAAAAAAAGAAAAGCAGAGTAATATGTGCTCAGCTGCAGGACTCACTGGTTGGGCTGCAGATCCTCTATCGAGATCAGGACGCCCTTTTCGTGGAGGCGAGACGCTGTGTATTTCTGTGAAACCTGTTTACTCTTCTTGGTCTTGTTGTCGCCTGGTTTCTTTGACAACCTGAGAAGACACAGAAGACGGACAAGTGTACAATAGGACGTAAACCAGAGCACTGAATCAGCAGTCTGCAGGATTTACTAGCAGCTCTATGAGCAGAAATGGAACATCAGCGTTCATAATTCTGGTTTTTATTTGTGTACAAGCATGTAACCAGGAACTGTTGTGCTTTTGTTCGCTTAGAATGAACCTTTCATCCAGGGAGCAGATTCTCTTCCATGTAATTTGCCATGTTGCACCAACATCTAGCCCAAAAACCAAACCAAACACTGGCTCTAGAAAGGGTTTTTGTGTTTGTCGGAGCCACCAGAGCATCTCCAACACGATAACAGTGAAGGATTTAGTTGATTGCAATCTGCAACTGAGGGCGAGACGCTGCCAAAGTCTAAACACTAGACCCTTTAATGCTTTTTCAGAGCTTCTATTTTATTCTAGGATGGATCACTCAACCTTTTCTGTGGTTAGAAACAGTGTACATACAGCATGAAGGAGATTTATTCTTATCAACATGTTTGGAAAGTAAGTGTCAGAGGAAAGAAGGCAGATCTTCTGATACCAGGTAGACTGTCACCTCGTTACACTACACTCCATCCTCAGTCTCATATCGTCTCTGCTCTCACTGATTTCCGAGGGGAAGTGGATTTGTTTTCCCTGAACTAATCAGTGTGGCGGCACATTCCCCTGAACCTAATGTCGTTTCAACTGGACGCTGACAATAAAATCAACTGTGAGCGCTCAACTTCTCATTTATTTAAATGCTAATCATGAGCTAATGATCACTTAGTGAAATGCTTTCACAGAAACGAGGTGCTACAGGTTGAACACTGATTTCAGTCATATGACATGTATGTGTGGGTAACAAGGGTTAAAAGACAGATTTCTGAGGAATTAGGTTCGAGTCTGAGGACGCTGCTTTCTCAACTTATGGACTGTAAACTAGAACTCCAGGTTCATTTAGAGAAATGCTTTTTATCTCTAGGAAGCTGTGTTGTTTATGGAATTAATGACTCAAAGTTTATGATACGGTCAAGAAGAAATCTGCAAGAGATTTTTACAACAAACCAAAATGAAAAGAGTTTTGTGTTGATGTTATAAATAAGCTGTCATTCTTGTTTTCCTTCTCATTTCTAGAGAGACAAAGATTAGATTTACAGATCAGCATACTAGTTTTACTGGGGTTTAAAGAGTGGAGCGAAATAAAAACAAACTCTAACGTCAGGCGATATTAAAATAGGTCATAACAAATTCTTTTTCTTATATTATTAATACTCTTCCTTGTTCTGCTGCACATTTTAACATTGCTTGACATTTGTGTTGTGAACGGTGCTGATTTGCTAATCATCAGTCCTTCCTCATTGCTCCTTGGACTGATTTTTCAAAACAATAAATTGCTGTTTTGTTTCTGATGCCAGAAGAATCAGTGAACTCAGTGGACAGATTCAAAAGTGAAGAATTACAAACTAGTTCAACTAGCAGACTGTTAATTCCGGCTTCAACTGTTTGGCATTTATGAACATTTCCATTCAAAAGTTTGGGGTCACTTAGAAATGTCCTCATTTTTGAAAGAAAAGCATTTTTTTTTCAATGAAGATAACATTAAATGAATCATAAATCCAGTCTAGACATTGTTAATGTGGTAAATGACTATTGTAGCTGGAAACAGCTGATTTTTAATGGAATATCTCCATAGGGGTACAGAGGAACATTTCCAACAACCATCACTCCTGTGTTCTAATGCTACATTGTGTTAACTAATGCTGTTGAAAGGACCGCTGATGATTTAATATGCAGCAAATACAAGCTTTTTGTGTTAAATTAGAACTATATACAGTAGTTTTTCCAACAAATACTTCATCCACTTGATGTAAAACTCTCTTCTAGCGTCTGACTAACAAACACCTCATGCAAAAAGGAGAAGAAACTCCAGTCTGGTGATTCAGATCCTGATTCCTCAGATTGTTTTTCAGTTAAAGCAGGCAGCAGCTGTCTTTAATAGCAGTAAGTACAACAACCTCTGATTAGAGGCCCGAAATCAAAACCAGCAGAAGCACAAGAAGCAACGTGAGTCGCTTCCTTGCATTTTAGATTTGGGCACACCTCCATTATGTGTTAATAATGATCTGAGATTGGAAAGGACAAGGAATTTGATATTTTCAGACCAGTTTTGGAGCCAATTTATAATAAGTCTGGCAGGTGGTTTAAGTATTTTATGATACTGTGGTTTGTGCTGAGCACCAACAACTTTTCCTCCCTAATCAAAAGAAAGAGGACTGAAAATATGAGTTTACATCACATACTATGTAGCCTTGCATTTTCCCAGGCAATTAATACGGACATTCCTGCACAATTAAAGTATTTCTATTGCTCTTTGGTTCTTTTCATTCATCTTGTAACACTTAGTGCTTACTGACTGGCAGCACTTTTTTACTTTATACGCTACTGTTTATTGTTCTGCACTAAAACACCAAGTCAAATTCCTTGTATGTGAAAACCTTCTTGCCAAATAAACATTTCTGATTCTGAATGTGATAGAGCAGCATAAAGATGCATTTTAGTTTTGCTCACAACTTGACTGATTTCATAATGAATGCATGTGGATTATTTGGTGTGCAAAGGAGACTTCTATATGGCTCAACTTCAAAGGGACACAAACGGGCAAAAAGAATGAATGAATAAAGTTGATGACCCTGAACTACAACTCAGAGCAGTAAATTAGATATTTTCAGAGTACAGCTCACTCACTTGCCCTTGCTGGCCAGGTTGTCCATGCACGTCTTGATGTACTGATTGTAAGAATCGATCTGCACATTGTAAAATTTGGTCTTTGAGTTGAGGGCGGTGTTGGTCTGCTGGAGCTTCACCAGCTCGGCTTTCCTGCGCTGCCGATACCGTCTCTGATTTCTGATGTCCTGGAACAAACACACGGACGCCACATTTAAATAAAACCCAGAGGAAGTTGTTTCTTTGAACTGTCTGGAATAATTAGTTCCGTGTTTTACCTTGGAGATGTCGTTGATGAGGTCCTGGTAGCGGTTCTCGGGGTGAACCTTCCCCAGCTCCGCCAGCCTCTGCAGGTTACTCTTGATCTTGTCCTTCTTGCCCTGCAGGGTCAAACTGTCATCCACCACCGGTTTGACCTGTTTCATCTTCTCTGGAGTCTTAGCGTCTCTGATGGCTCTCCTCTGCATGGCCCGCTGGTACTCAGCTTCCTGGAAACACCACAGATTCAGGCTTCAGGTCAACAGCTTTTGTAAAGGAATAGATCAAATTAAATCAAGAACATCTTTAAAATCCATGCAATTAAATGTTACAGTTTTGTTTGTGAACTCTATAGCACAAGACAGACAAAATACCTTTTTCCATTGTCACATTTTAGAGGAAAGTTTTGTCAAAATTGCTTGGCTTCTGTGTACAACTACTGTTTTATGTAATTTAATTTGCTGTTCACACCCTGTCACAATTCAAAAAACATTGGTTTATCCATGAATCAATGTGCGATTCTTGTAAATAAAACCAAAGTGCCTCAGATTTCTTTCACACCGTCAACCAACACGAAGAATCTCCATTAATAATGAGGTGGACACTTATTATTTTCTATCCTTGAAGAGCACCTGATTGTGTATTTTTATTCAAACAACACTATTTTTCTTAATGCAGTACCACACTCCCTATTGTCTGCATTTACTGTAAATATACTGCGTGAGGAACACAAATATAGCAGTAACACTGTCGAGTATCATTAGTAATAGTGTATTTTTAAATTAATCACAACCTCAGGAGCTCGTTAGACATAACATGTTGCTAAAGAGGTACAATTCAGTTCTCACTTCATCACCTGCTAATTTAAATTAGCCTTTGTCTTTACACATGTTTGAAATGCAAACTCCTGTTCCGTGTCATGACGCCCTGCGGTGGTTTTCCACTCATATAAAACATGCAGTGTAGACATAGTTTAAAGCTGCTCAGCTTCTGCTTTGTTTACAGTAACTATTAATGCTCAGTCTATAAACACAGTCTGTTTTAGGAATGACAACATCTGCAGTGCGCTGTGTTTTATGTCCGACCTGCTCGGTACTCGCTGTTGAATCCAGGATCTCAGTCAGAGTCTCTCCAGGCTGGAACCGGATCACATCCACGATGAGCCTCTTGGTGCTGATAACAAAGAGAAAGATGTAAGACATTTCTGAAACTAAAAGGACTGCAGTCTCCACGTCAGCTGGTTGAGTTGTTGGTCAATATGCTCTCAGTCAACCAGATTCTCATTGGTTAGACAAAAACGCTTCGTCAACAGCCTTCCAGGATTAATTCATTATTTTGGGCAGCAAGAGGAACAGACTAGCTGTAAATACATCCACGTTTTTACAAAGTTGGACTCACCCAACCTGCTGAGTCTAACTTATTTATCATTTATTGAACATTCACTCAAAGTCCACACCAACTAACTGACACAATCTCAAAGAAGTCGTTGGTGTGGCTGCGTTTTGTTTAGACAAATGGCCAAAAAGTCGAGAGCAAACTTTGCAAACAGCAGTTTGTGTATCACAGCGTGAAAACCAACATGACAGATCACCTAAAAACAACAGCTAGCTTCTCTGTATTTTATTTCTCAGCAGTTCTCGTGCTGAAATCCTCAGTTGACAAAGTTCTATTTTAAGAAATCACATGAATATGTGCAGCTGGTCTGCTGTTGTTACCATTTCAGGATAAAATATGGATTTGATGTGCTGCAAATACTACTTTATTATGTTGATTTAGAACTCATTTACGCATATAGGCTCCTCAGGGCACTGTGGACCAGATTTTTATTGTCCCTCCAACCAAACAACTGGCTTTTGATGACTTCTGTTGACTCTTTTTATTCTTTGGTTGACTACAGTCCTAGACACAACTACATTTCTCCAATATGTCAGCCACAAGTCTGACTAGTCTGAACTTACTTGAGCAGGAGGGTCTTGGCGTCCATCTCTGCGTTGGCCTCACCAGGCACGTCAAATTTATTGGTGAGTGTGAGGGAAACTTCGGTCTTCCCCATCAGCTCTTTGTTGGGGTCGTCGGCAGGAAGAGGATTCTCACCTGAGCGTGAAAGAGAGCAGCCAGATGAAATAATATAATAATAACAACAGTATTAACCTTTATTTCTATGGTACCATTTAAAAGTTGAGTTACAAGGTGCTTTATAAAACATTAAAATACACAAAGCATTAGTAAACAATGGAATGATAGTTAAATAACTTTACAGATAAATGTAGCCCCTTTAGATTTGTTGTGTGTTCATGAGCCCATATCAGGTCCAGAACAATTTAAAGACTTTGGATTTTTGGTACCATTTGCTGCAGAGCATGAAACAGTGAGAAATATAAGCAGGACACAGACAGGAGCAGCTCCATGTAAAAGACTATGACAACATAAACACAAACATACATCAATTATTATTACTATTATTCAAATAACTTTATTGTCCCAACCCCAGCTTACACATAATATACATTACAGAAAAGACAGCAGCATAAAGCCATTGTACAACCCTGACAGCCTCAAGCAAAATGTTTAAGGAACAAATGAGTTTTTAAAATGACTGACTTAACCCTGAGACACTCTAAATCATCTGCCAGAGGAAACGACTTCATACTTTGCATGAGGACATTTTTTCTGTCATTGCACAGTTTGGAGATGAAGATTGAATAACATTCTGCTTTTTTAAGACCACATACTTTCCTGGATCAATGAAAAAAGGTCCTAGAGGAAATATTTCTGTAAGTTAATAATCCTGCTTTATTTTACACACAAGTGCAAACAGGCCTCTAAAGCAAAGTAACATAAACCCCCTGAACCTAAAGCACATTTTGGGCGTTTTTTGCTACTGTTATATGTTTTCTCACTGTAAGCTCCTTTTTAATGGCAATATAAAGTCCTGTACCTCTATGGAAAATGGAAACAGCACAACCATGACTAGAAGTAAAGAGAAGTAAAAAATGTCGTCTGTGCAATATGACGCTTATAATCCCCCCAAAAAAGAGAAGAAAGAAAGTTTAACTTCTTTGATTATTTACTGCATAAAAATTGAAAAAAGAAATAAATGAAAACAAACAAAAAACAAATTTTTGAATGAGACATGCAGAATACAGTTGGAATTCTTTCTGTTTTTACAGTTTCTGGCTCTAATAAATGCTCTGCTTTTATTTGTTTTTAAAGAGTAGATGTTTTTCAAACTTGCTGCAGTAAAGTGAGTTGTATTCTAGTTCTATTTTTTGATTCTGTGACCAAGTTTTACTCTTGTAAACCTAATACTGTTGCTACTGTTAGCATGACTGCAGCTACACTGATAACAATCCTGCCTTTGACTCACCAATGAGGGACTCCACAGTGGGAACCTCTCCCAGGTCCTCCAGCAGCTCATGGATGGGGTCATTGTGCTCTGGAGCGATGGCATCCTGGTGGTCCAGCAGCAGCTAACGGGACACAAAACCACTGTCATTTATTTATGTTCAAACATGCCACAGCATCACACAGGAAAAAAGAGAAACACACACAAAAAAAAAGGCCAAACCAAATCCAAAACCTAAAATAATGTCTGAAAACAAGTAGGATGAATTTTAATTTATTAGCTCCTACCTGCTACATATCTGTACATCTCATGTCTTACCATTTCCTGTTTGCATCATACTTGTATTCCTCTTTAGAAAGGACAAGAACACATTTACTGTACCATATTATTAGATTTTTCAAGCAATCTTTTTTGTTAAATTGTTTTATAGTTGTATTTGTCTTGAGATCACTGTCCATTATTTAAACTGGAGGAAACAAAAACTCTAAAAAACATCTTAAAGTGCACAATTTACCAACTGACAGGAACGCATATTTAGCACTTAAACTCCCTGTATGAGTATTGATAATCTCTCCGATGGAGAACAACCACGCAATGCCACATTTATTTTATTGACTGTTTCCACCGCTGTCTAATCTGTACTTTGCGTAAACACTGCTTGTAGTTCAGCTAAACAATCTCTGGATTTTTGTCACACAACTGCTGGTTTAAGCTAAATCAGTCACGAGGAGGACCGAGGAGTGATTTATTTTTTATTTATTTATTTTTTTAAAAACAGATTTTACATTATAATGGTTTGTTTTGTTGAATTTTTAAATGTAACATGCCAAATAAAGTAATTGTGAAGAAAAATCATGATTTAATTGGTTCATTTTCATAATCGAACCGCACATCTCCCATGATTTCAGTAAGGACAAGATGAAAATCCAAGGATTTTTTTGCAGTTTCTATCTCTGGTAAATGGTGTAACTTTGGCACTATTTAAAAAAGAAAAACATGATGAAAGGTTTTTAGGATTCAGAGGTTTAACACATGATCTGTAAAATATTCACATTATCAAATAACCTGGATTAAACATAGATTCAGACAGGCTTTCTGCTTTGATTGTCAGAACAGGTAAAATACTGGTAAGCTGGCCAAAACTCCTGTAGCAATCTTTTTTGTTAAATAGCTTTATAGTTGTATTCGTTTGAGATCACTGTTCGTTATTCAAACTGGAGGAAACAAAACCTCTAAAAAACATCTTATGGTGCACAATTCACCAACTGACAGGAATGCATATTTAGCACAGAAACTCACTGTATGAGTGTTGATAATCTCTCCTATGGAGATGTAGATGACAGGTTTGGTGACTGTGACCAAGTCGGAGTATTGATCCACGTTGAACTTATCTTCAAGTGAGGGAACGTCACATGCTGACAGGAAAAAGCGCCTGTGAGGGGAAATGGACAGATAAAGTCAAAGGAGCCTTAAACCTCAAAATTTTAAGTTCGTGCTTCGTATTTATTGAGGTATCCGACCTAAACTTCTGGTAGGAGGCACTGAGATATTCGTTGATGGGGTTGAGGTGGGCGTTGTCTCCCAGGAACATCTTATTGGAGGCGGCGTGCTGCAGCATCTTGGCGACGGAACCCAGGTTTCGTCGCTGCTCGGTGGTCAGCTGACCGCCGGCCGACACCTCGATGATGTCGAAGGCATCGGGCGCCACGATGGCTGGGTTCATGTAGCGGTAATACAAAAGGTTCCCCACAATCTGAAGAGTCAAAATCAAATCTTTGTCACTGACTTAAACTGACTGGAAAACGTGGCATCATTTCAGTCATTTATGAGCTTTTATTTGTGTAAAAACTATTAGCATAAGGAGCATTAGCATCGAAAATCTCTAGTTACTGTTACTGTGTAAAAATGATCTCAAGCAAGGATAATTTCCATTTTTAAGGACTGTAATTGCTGTACAAATGGCTTAAATTACGTCTTCTTTTCAGCTTTTTCTTCTTAGTACCATTCAGATTAATCATGAGTGAGATGAGGAGTTAAGTGCTACTACAAACTGAGGAAAAGCTTTTAAAAGTGTCAGAAAACAGCTCAAGCAGCAACAGGAGAGCCAGGAGAAGTGGCGAGGCTCACCTTGATGTCAGCAGACAGAGAGAAGGAGGACGACCGTGATTCGGAAAGAGAGGCTGCAGCTGGTTGGCAAAGTGGAAAGAGAAGAGCAGCAGCAGAAAGAAAAAACAGGACTGAAATGTGTAACCAGCAGGAAAAGCAGAACCAGAGAGGAAGAAGAAGCTGGGAGGTGATGTGTGATGTCGATGCAGGTTTCTTATCTCTGTGGAAAAAGTCTAAATGTTTGGTCATTGCACTGCTCTTCTAAAGACTCATTGCAAATTGACTCCAAATGCAATGTTTCGGGCTGGGCTCAGACTACAGGAATTTAAAAGAATGAATGAAATCCTACCAGATTTTGAAATTGGGTTGCATCATACACACACAAAAAAAAAACACATCAGAAATATTCTTCTCTCTAATGTCAGAGATTCTCACACTAAAAGATTTGAAAATGGGGAAGCAGATGGACACAAAATGGAGTCTGTGGTGCAACAACTTGCTGCAGCAAACAGGACTGATATTGAGTAGTTTGGAGGTTTAATAGTCTGAATTCCAAGATGTTTTTGTCAGTTTCTTTGCTCCTGTCACATTTTCCCTCACTGTGGGCTTATTTTCACTGCAATATAAAATCCTGCACAGCCATTCATTAAAGTAGAAAATACTCAAAGTATATCAAAAGCCTAATATCATAAATCAAAAAAATGAACACTACACATGAAAAAGTGGAAGTTCTATATATGTTCCCCCTATTCTGGACCTCAACTTACTTTACAAAGATGTTTCTCTATGCTGAATGTATCTTCTGTATACCGTTTTTTATCCATGCTGCACTTAGTTTATTGATAAAGTATGTGCTATTTCAAACTGTTTATTTGTTTCCACTGCTGTCTTTTCACAAATTTTACATTACAATGGTTTGTTTTGGTGAATTTTTAAATGAAACATGTCAAATAAAGTAATTTTGAAGAAATGTCATGATTTAATTGGTTCATTTTCATAATCAAACGGCACATCTCCCATGATTTCATGAAGGACAAGATAAAAAAAATTCAAGTATGTTTTTCTGTTTTTATCATTTCTGGCACTGGTAAATGGTGTAACTTTGCCATTTTTTAAAAAGAAAACATGCTGGGAGGTTTTTAGGGTTCAGGGGCTTAACACTGGATCTATAAAACTCTCACATTACCAGATAATGTGGACCAAACATTGGTTCAAACCAGCTCTCTCCTCTGATTGTCAGGAGAGGTGAAATGCTGTTAAACTGGCCCAAAACTCCTGTAGTGTGAGTCCAACATTAAACTTTTCACCTCAGTTGTACTGGAGTTGTAGTTTAAGTCTCCATGTGCTTGGCCTCACCCATATATTTTCAAGCGAAGCTGACATTATCTGCACATCTATGTTTAAATGGTATTTGTTGTGATTTACGTGAACTGACACATGAAGGACAGAGTAGAAACGTTAAGCTACAGATTAAAGATTCAAACCTTCAGCAGCTCATCCTCAGTCGAGTCAGGGAACTTCTCATGAAGTGTGTCCTTCAGCACCTTGGAGATGAACCTCATCCCGTATCTGAAGGACAAAACGAACAAAGACAGGCAAGGTTAGGCCTGAAGGAAAAACTCCAGTTTGTATTAAAAATGTCATCCATTCAGACAGCGACGCAGGAAATGAGGAACGTACGGAATTTTATCCACGGAGACGATTATAGCAGACAGGAATTTGTCAGTGATGGTCTTCATGTTCTTGATGGAGGCTTCCAGTCTCGTCCTCACCTCCTCGTGAGCCATCGCCTGCTCTGGAGTCACGTCATACGGCAGCTTACTGTTGGCAGAGGAAGACACCATCAGCGTTGGTCATAAAATACACGGCCTTTCAGCTCCTTAACCGTAGCTGCACTGTAATCGCTGCAAAAACCTTCATACTGACAAGAATGTTCTGTAATTTGGAGGCATTTTCTCAAATCAGACAAAAGAATTCTGAGGCTGATCTTGGAGGCATCTTTTGGGTCATGGTCACCTCGGCAGCATTATTTCGTGAATGACATCCTTGATCTTAAATTCAGTCACTTTAAATAAGACATTTATTTTTTTTCTAATAATTGGCGATATGCCATAAGGGTGACAACTAGTTTTCTTGTCTATTGGTCTAATTGCCTATTTATATGCTTGTTGTTAGTTCTGTACTGTTTTAGGCTTTTTAACACTCTTTTTTTTGTAATTGTAAAATACCAGTATGATTTTGTACCTTATTTCTTCTACCAGCACGATTTGCACGTTATTTTGCACATTATTTTCCTTAAATGCAACATGTGTGAGCTGCTAGATATCTTATATTTTGCCAAGGGGGTGAATAAAACAAGTATCTATCTATCTATCTATCTATCTATCTATCTATCTATCTATCTATCTATCTATCTATCTATCTATCTATCTATCCATCTATCCATCCATCCATCCATCCATCCATCCATCCATCCATCCATCCATCCATCCATCCATCCATCCATCCATCCATCCAACCAAGTCAAATCTGCTTCTCAAACCCAGTTCTTGACAGTTTTAGGTGAAAAACAGATCAAGTATCTAACTGTGAACAAATAGGAAAAGAAACACTGATCTAATTAAAATGGTGCTTGACTGTGAAAGTTAAATCATCCAATAAAACAGTTATGGTGACTTTCTCGAATTGCTGTTGTAGTGTGTCCAATCTGAAGTTTAACCAGACATGTCAAAGATCCCATCTGCTTTACGAAGGAGCTTGACATCATGACTCAGGTACGAGAAGACCACCTGACCCTCAGCTCACCTGGCCTCTCCGGTCTGCGTCTCCATCTGGTTCACCCAGCTCTTGTAGATGTCCACCGGGTCCGTCTTGATGTTTAGCGTTTTGTCGTCCATGATCTCCTTGACGACTGGCGCCAGGATCTGCCTCAGAGCATTCTGTCCTCGAGCGCCTCTGTGGAAACTCACCACCATCTTGATGACTGTGGGGTTTCCTGTGACGATCTCCTTCATCTGATCCACTTTAGACCTGCAGGGAGTCGTTAAAAGCAACATTTATGCTTCCTCTGCTTTAAAACTGTGGATATGAATTATTTTACTTTTTGAGTTTCAGAGAGTCTCACTTGATCTCCTCCTGCAGGGCAGTTTTGAAGAGCTTGAGAAGCAGATATTCCTCCCTCTGGTTGGAGGCGTAGTTGTAAAGGGTGAAGATTACAGAGTCCATGAACTTTGTCGACTTATTCTGGGGCATCTGGAAGATCAGCTTGGCGAGATACGTGGGGTTGGTCTAAAAGAAAAAAGAAATATAGCTGATTATTATTTAGAAGGTAGTGCTGCAAACTCAAGCATTTTCAACTTCACAAACTTGCTTTTTATCTATACAGGGCTCCCGACTACATTTATACACTGGCTGGACTGTTGCACTTAACTTTTTTATTCAAATTGGATGTACCCATTTTTTTCCCACACTGCACTATTAGTTTTACTATTTTTGTCAGCTGCGATACATCATGGGAATTTCATAATACAATATATATAAATGATTGTTAAAAAGGACCAATGGTGCAGATTAGTTCTTCCGCATCGGGACAATGTGGGACGCAAAGTAAGAAAAAAGGTAGCTTCTCTTTGGTTACATTACAAACAGTGGTACATTTTATGGTCATTTCTGAGTCTCCACTGCTTCAGATTGCACTTGACATAGCATTTTTCTGATTTTTCAGTTGGGAATGTCAACGTTCCAACAGCAAAACCTCTATTCCCAAACATTCTATGTAATAAATATGAAAGACATAATGTTAGATGCGTTTAATCATATCTCAATGTTGCCCAAAGGTAAAGAATTTACTTGTGCTGATGGGTGGTGCAGTGTGACTAATGTGCATGCAAAAACTCATGCAGTTTAGAGGGGCAGAGTGGAACCCAGTTTGTTTTCTTAAGCTACAATTTATAGATGTACCTTAAACACCTCACATGCAATCTGTTGGAAGATGCTAGAATTTAGTGATCTTCCCAAAATGCCTCTTATGCATTGGCTCATGCAACTAGGCAGCTGTGTACAGAGAAACCTCCAGTCTCCACTTAGTTATTGCAGCGTGTGAAAAGTAGTTTGAAAATAGTCAAAGAAAGTGTCTGAATGTCAGATTTACCCCAGTTGAAATAGTTGGGCTTATCAGGGATATATAGACTGAACAGCTAAAGGTCAGGTGCACTGCTGCAACCACTGAAAAGATTTAGTTGCACTTGACAGATTTTTAGTCACGTCACCAAATGATCGACAGTTAAAGTGTCTTCTCGCAATGTGGTCTGCAGTGGAATATGACTAGTTTTCTCCGAACACAGAGACAAAACAGTCAAAGGACAGTGATGTACTGCCTTGTTACCTGTAACAGGTAAAACAGGTACTGGTAGGCCTCCAGTTTGACTCTCTTCTCCTTGCTGAGAGCCTTCAGGCCTCCCCTCTGCTTGTTCATCATCATCATGTCAGACAGCTGGCTCTTGTTCTTCTTGGTCAGCTTCTTGCTGTGGGACACCACCTCCTGCAGGGTGATCTTGTTCTTCACCAGCAGGCCGATCTTGATGTCCATCAGGTTCAGGTCGTTCTCCAGCTGCTGGTTGGAGCGGATGTTGGTGACGACCTCCTCACGGAGCCGCATCAGCTCCAGCTCCTCCTGGAAGTCCTGGTCGCTGTGGTCCAGCAGGTGGACAAACTTCCTCACCACGGCCATCGGAGGATCGACAGCATTGACTGCAGAGAGATCGGAGAAACATCACGCAACTGCTAAAACCAGATTAATTTTGTTTGATCACCATCAGGTCGCACTTACTCAGCGTCTTGTAGTCGTCTCTGGCCTTGTTGGCTCTAATGAAAGCCTGAATCTTCACCACATCATTGATCTGTAGCATGAAAACAACAATCACTGCTCTGATCAATAGTCCTCATTACAAACAGCACCACAGGAATCCACAGTGAGTCAGACAGGAAAGGACTTCACATAAGTCAAAGTGTTAAATGAGCCTCTTTCTAACCCCACAGGACCCGAAGTAAATGTCAGCAGATGGTTTGGGGGGAGATTCTTGTCAAGACAACATGATTTAAAGCATTCATTAAGTAACAAGCCATTTGTTTACTTTAAACACAATTTTTTGAGACAGAAAACGTACACAATGTCTTCTCTTGTTTACTTGAAACGGTCCAAAATTCAATTTAAAGCAAATTTTATCTGTCATGGTTTTAGGACACAAATACTCACATGATCCTTAAAGTACTTTAGACGATCTTTGTACTTCTTACGAGCTTGATGCATCCGAACCATTGACTGGATCTGAAAGAGACGATCTTTTAGTCTCGACTGTAATTTTACTTTTGATAATATAAGAACTGAATTACAATGTTACCTTGACAGCCTCGTCACTGTGATCCTTCAGATACTGCTTACGGTCTTTGAACTTCTTCCTCTGTTTGTGGCCTTTCCAGTGGGCCTGAGAAAAAAACGCCACATCAGTAAGACTCAACATTATCGTTATGATCAGACACATGCTTCCATTTATGTACACTACCGTTTAAAAGCTTGGGGTCACTTAGAAATGTCCTCATTTTTGAAAGAAAGCAATTTTTTTCAATGAAGATAACTTTAAATTAATCAGAAATACAGTCTAGACATTGTTAATGTGGTAAATGACTATTTTAGTTGGAAACAGATGATTTTAATGGAATATCTCCATAGAGGTACAGAGGAACATTTCCAGCAACCATCACTCCTGTGTTCTAATGCTACATTGTGTTAGCTAATGGTGTTGAAAGGCTAATTGATGATTAGAAAACCCTTGTGCAGTTATGTTAGCACATGGATAAAAGTATGAGTTTTCATGGAAAACATGAAATTGCCTGGGTGACCCCAAAGTTTTAAATGGTAGTGTATACAGTTGAGATGATGGGTGTATACCTGATTATCTCACCTGTATGCATGTAACAGCTGGGTCTTGAGATTTCAGGAAGTTCATGCGCTCCTTTAGGCCCTTTCTCACCAAGTAGCCACGGCAACGAGCTTGGAGCTTGGTGATCAGAGTCTCGTTGGCCAGCCACAGCTGCTCTCGATTGTAGGCTGTGGTTACTCCAGAAACCACCCCCTGACAGGGAGAATAAAACAACCGGTTTAATGTGGCGATGTTAAAAAGCTGCGAGCCTGCAGCGTTGCTCTGGGAGAGAATCCTACCTGGATGTCCTCCTTGTTGAGCTGTGTGTTGTTCTGCAGGAAGCCCTCTGGCTCCACCCAGGTGCCCTCTTTGGTCTGCAGGTTGTAGTAGTAGTTGTGTCCTCCCTTCACCCAGTGCTTCACCCAGTTGCTGCCATTATCACCTAAACAGATGGCACAGAGAGAAGGCATTTAACAAGGATGAAAGCACAGCTTGAGTGAGGAAGTAACAAGAGTTTTAGTGTCTAATGAAAGATAGTCGTTAACGCATCCTGGCCTGGGCCTTCTGTGTGAAGTTTGCATGTTCTCCCTGTGCATATTTGGGTTTTCTCCATTTCACCAACTTCCTCCCACAGTACAAAGACATGCATAGGTTAATTAATGATTCTAAATTGTCAGCTGCCTTTGCTCCAACTCAGCTGGGACAGGCTCCAGCCCCCCCCATGACCCTAATGAGGATTAAGCGGTGTCTAGATAATGGATGGATGGAAGACAGTTGTTAAAGGTTCTGTGTGCAATCTTTTAGAGCTGTTGGATCTCACTATGGGGCTAACATCCAACTGTGATGCATGCTTTTGTATATTTTAGGGAGTGCGTCCTCTGTCTTCACAGTGCATGTACATTCTACAAGTGAGGAAAGATGTCATCTGTTATTTGCACTTTGTGTGTAGTGTGTATAGTGTTTGCTTGCTTTGCACTTTTACATTTCAAGTGCAATGGGAAAGTCACTCCTGGTCTGTTTATAAGCACAGAGAGGGCCAATAGTTTCAAAAGGAGGGACTCACATGCACAAACATGCACCATCATGCGCATTCAGCTGGGCTGGCTGCTAAAACATAGACATTTTAACACTCACAGAGTAAGTGTGAGTTTATTCTCTGCTAAAAACCCCAGTACTCCACTATATCTTTATATAGCAGACCTTTTTGGCTGCTATATAAATGCTACATCTATGATCAAAATCTTGCGTATCACACCTCTAAAGCCCTTGACAGTTTGGAAGATGAGTTTTCATCTTAGGACATTATTATTTTGCAATACTGTTTGTTAGTAAGCAGATCTGTTTTGATATCAGATACCTGACTTAAAGTCTTAACTCTCTGATTCTAGCTTCTTAAATTTGAATATTTTCTGGTGTCTTGCTGCCTCTATGACAAAAAAAAGCTAAATATCTTTGGACAAAACAAGACATTTAGGCTTCATCAAGTCGACATCTTAGAGCGACTAATCACAAAATATTTGATTGACAGTGAAAATAATAATTTGCTGCAGTTCTAATCCTCTCTGTAAAAGTAAATTATGTTGTCAAAAATCATGAAACATTCAATTATTCAGTCATGCTTACAATAGTCTACTTAAATCTCTCAAAAGGAAAACTTGAAACATTACAGTTCAAATGCTGTATATCAGCCTGTCTCAGTATATGTGATTTTCAAAGTGTTGTTTTCCAGAAAAAGGTGCAACATAAGCAGCATAATCTTATGTGTGGAGTTCATCTTCGCACATCATTTATCTTCAACTTTCTGCTCACCTTCCTTCTTCTTCTCGTCTTTAATCTTGGCCAGGTCGTCCTGGTAGGTCTGTCCACACTCTGAGGTGACACCGTATAGTCCAGCTCCAGGATTACGTAGAGCAGCCAGCGTCTGAGCTGTATCTCCGCTGTCCACCGCCTCATTTATTGCCTGGATGGACTGTGAGACTGCAGATACAAACAAAAATTCCCCCAGTCAGTCCACTCTAAACCCTCCTCACAAATCCGTACCTCTGGTCAAGTAAAGTGTGGCTGAATATCTGGGTGTATTCTTACACTGTAGGGCCTCTCGTGTGTCCTGGTTAGCCTTTAAAATGGCATCTTGGATCTCATCCAGCCACAGTACAGCAGAGGGGTCCTGCGTCTCCTGCATGGACACAAGAAAATATGCTAAGTAACACCACACAGCAAATACATGCAATCAACTATGCACAATCATTCCAGAACTCCATACCAAGTCAAGTTGCAGTTCTAAAGTGGCTAATTTCACCAATTTTAACACTGCTTATTTCAGCAACAAACCTATAAGAAAAGTCTAGATGTTTTAAATGTGGAACGTGCGTTTATCCTGCTGCGTTCAGACGGATTTTGCTTTATTGCACTTAGCAGGACTTAGATCATTTTCTTTTTATCTTGTGATTTCAGCTTCATAGTACAGAAATGCCCCTCTAGGTATGGATGTTGCAGATTAGCTATAAATATTATGATATTTGCATTGGATTGCACAGCTGTTTTCAGTTTATGTACAAAAACTATCTGTCCCTATCAGATAAAGCATAAGACTAAAACTAAAACTAGATAAAAGTCAGGGTGCAGAAGTAAATCCTCACAGACATGTGATTCTTAGATGGAGTAAATACACCACCATCTGCAAAAACCTAGACGTAATGAAGTGGACAGGCTGAAAAATAACATTAATATTAGACTGATTAAAGAATTTGTTGAAATTCGGATTATGTGCTGAAAATGAGGCCGTATCTGTCTAAACAAAAAGATCTCTGCAACAAACTAAGATGGGGTATTTTGCTATTATATTTGGAAATGGGGCATTATGTTGGTGCAGAACAATACAACTTTTAATTGTTTATTTATCATATGTCTATCTTGCATAATGTTATTTATTCTGTACGCTGCTGCAACTGGACAATTTTTATTCCTCATATTATATTAACCATCAGATTATATTAAATAAACAATGAAACGCTGTTTGTTTGGTATTGTGCTTTGCATTTTGCTGTAACTGTAAAAGTAGGTTGTTCAGCAAACATCAGATTTTGTCAGAAATGGAACAGTGGCGAGGTAATTTCATTCAACTGTGGGTTAAACGTATCTGCTGCTGAATCAGGACCACACCCTGCATTCACATTACAACATCTCTTACTGTTGGTATGTATTGCGTTCTTCTTTCTGCTGCCAGTATTAATATCGCTAATCTTTGAGAAGCTCTTAATTGCAGGGCATGTTTTTGTCAATTAACTGCTTTGTAGCTGCAGAAAACACATGAGCATGAGAACTACTGGAGCAGAAAGAACACACTCAATCACAAATGGACCAAAAAAATGTGTTTTTTATGGTCTGATTGTCACTTGATCCCACTTCTTCCCCCTACAAACCGCACTGAGACCTTTTGCAACACTTCAGTGTGATATTATGAGCTGCAGTGGTGCAAAGCTGCATCCAGATGGCGTACTCTGTCTCTGTATTGCAGCTGGTTTCTACTTGTTGCTGCTGCTTTCTAGCACTCATTCGGCTTCCCCCATAGCGTGTCCCGCCCCTTGATGTTGTGCTACAGGAGGTGTGTGTCTATATGTGTGTGAAAGAAGTGGGCGGGTTCGACTGATACTCGATCTTGACTAGTTGTTCTGGGGGGGGGGGGGGGGGGGGTTTGTGTCGGCAGCTCACATCAGCAGCAGCATTGCAGAGGGAGTCTTTATAGTAAACAAAGGCCTACCTGGGCGAGCGCTGATTAGTGTTTGTATATTTGCATTTGAAGCTGTAATTGGTATTTGTGGGGCGATGAGTCACTGCTTTTGGCGGGAGGCGCTAGACAGGGTGTGGTGCTGGAGTGGGCAGCATGCTGGAGGAGGACTGCTTCACTTAGCTCATCATGGAAACAGAGGAAGTGAAAGTCGAGGCAGTTGGGTTGTTAACTGGTGTATATATTTATATATAACTCCTGTATGTGAATTTCTCATCTATTCTTTATTTTCTTGCTTCCTCAGGAACCCTGAGATCATTTCTAAATGTGGGAAACCTGAAAACCTACATAAATGCATTGGAATGTATACAATCCTAGTTGTGATTGTTGCAGCTACAAAGTGAAGTGATAACCATCTGAGGAGACACGGGGGACAATATTGAGCTTGTTAGTGAGTAGAGTCTGGGCAGGACTTCCTGCTGTTTATCTAGGCACAGCCCTGAGCTCGCAGTCAAAGCCAACCTCTGCTCTGACTGTCGCTCTGACTAACGTTCTAATACTGCGGAGCTAATGAGGCGACGCCAAGAAGCTGAAGAAAACAAGCTTTGTCGTTCCTTCTTGTCCAAACTCCCCTGACCTCGCATCACCTGCATCTCAGAGATACATCCCCTTCTCAGATGGCAAAACCTCACTGCCATCCACCCTTTGAAACCCAGCAGGAAGCTCACACTCCTCTAACCGCTTCCTCCATCTTCAGCTCATCACCTCAATCAGCCACATTCACCAGCCGACAACCAGAGGAAGGTGTGTTCATGCCCACAGTGGTCAGCTTTCTGCCCTTTTATGGAAGCAAGTGACTGAGGCCGGCTTGTTATTTCCTATGGCTGTGAAATCAGCAGGAAAATAGCTCAATGTTTTTCCAATCCATTTTTTTTCTTTTTGGTGACCGTTTTGAAAGCCGACTTCCCCAATGATGTATTTAATCCAAGATTTTGGATGTGACTGATAATGTTGATGTTTAAAGCAGCGTGGGCAGCGGCCAAGTATTTTGGACTCTGAACTTGATAAGAAGTTTCCTTTATCAGTATTTACACAGGACAAAAACAGACTCACTGCTAAAATGATCCAGCGAGATACATTCTTAAACAGCCTAGATTCTGCACATTTACAGGCTTGTGATTTTATCTTTAGCGTAGATGTTTACATGCTTGATTGGTCCACAAACACATTATTTTTGTCTTTCTGTGCATTGCTGCAGCACCTCTTTTTATCCTTTTTGTGCCCTCATTTTTAGCCTATTCAGGTGAGCCATTTCTCTGTTATTGAAAGTTTTATACAAAACTAAGAGTGACTTCGCTGTGGCTTTATATTTAATAGACAAGACAGTGGTACAAATCCTCCAATGTAACTTAAAGAACCCATATTCTACACATTTATAGGTTCATAATTATTATATTTTTTGGAGTGTAACTGAATAGGCTTACATGCTTTAATGTCCAAAAGACACATTATTTTTCACATATTGTACATTGCTGTAGCAGCTCTTCTAACCTTCTATCTGAAACGCTCAGTTTTAGCTCCTGTCTCTTTAAGGCCCCCCTTCCTGTAAAGCCCAGTCTGCTCTGATTGGTCAACTAGCTCAGCGAAAGCAAGGTAGCTTTGATTATTAACTTCAGATCTCTGAGTATAGAGACACAGATCTCACCAGAAGTGGCTTTAGTGAGGAAACAATGGTTTGTTTGAGGACCAAATTAGCTGCTAGGTAGGTGACATGAAAATGTGTTACATGATGACATAGATAAGTAACCGACAAAAAGTCATCAAACAAGACAGGTAAGAAGCAACAAGTTTCCGACGTGAAATTAGAGCTTTGCAAGTTCAAAGACCTTTTACAGACACAAAAAAGCTCAAACACAAAAGGAAAGGGATAAACCCCAAAAAGAAAAACATGAGCTCTTTAAGAAATTGGGAAGGAACTTTTAACTCAAGGCAGTTTTCCACTGCGGGAACCGTTTTAGGGGAGTACCCCAAACTTTTTGTGCATGTCCTGACTGCAAGAACTGTTCCTATAAAACCTGTTTCAATGCTGTTTTCAATCGGAAAAAAAAGTACAGACTCTTGGTTAGGTACTTCTGAGCAACCCTGGAAAATAAGCTGTATGGGCTTAATACTGACAAGAGCCATTTTTCTGCATTCTCAGTGTCCCCAGCAAGTAAGTCCTCAACTCTGCACCATCGCCGACAACAATGTCAGATTCACCATATAAGGGTGAAATAATAAACCTCCATTGTTCTATTTCCTATGTTCTCACAGAACTGGAGTTGCAACCAGTAGCTAATATTGACGGTGTTTTGTTGCACTCTGGTCTAAGCTGTTGGATTCTACACTGCAACAGGAACAGAAAGGTTAAGACCTCTGATTACTTGGGCTTTTCCTGTAAATATCTGTGCCCACCTCACAGTAAAAAAACACCGTCTGCCTCTTTTGAGTAACAAAAAGTTTCCCATTATGCTTGGTAGGTATTTTCACCTCCTCTGCACTGCAGCTTTAACCAGGTGTTGCACTCTGACCAGCTCTCTAATGTTTGCTTTAACAGGAAAACCCCACATAAGGTGCTCAGCTTGTTGCATCACATGCAAATGTGCTGCACAAACGCACACAAGAACCACATTCATCAGCTCACATCCATCAAGTCACGATAACACAAGCAAATGAGTCACAGAGAGCTGGACATTCCAGAAACACGGTGCTTCTGCTCAATTAGTGCAACCTGTTCTAAAGTTATGAGTGTAAAACAAATCAAAGACAACAGAACAGATCCATCCGGCCTCAGAGAGATTTAGAGCCACAGACAAACGTACATGACCTGCACAGATGTATGACAGGAAGTGAGTGGTGGAAAAAAGATGATCACATCATGACATCAGCGTCTGCTCAAGTCATGTGGCGCTCGGAGGCCTGAGTCACATGAAGCCATCTGCAGCTCTGATGCTCCTCAGATCCCTTTGAGCTACAGAATCACATTCACTGAACGAATCTGAGTGTGTTACAACAACTCAGTACAGAAAATTCAGCTTCTAAATGTCCTGTAAAGCACCATGATGGAGACGTCAGAACTCTGGAGTGATGAAAGGAATCCAGTCCCCTCATATACAGTAATATGGGATTGATTCTGTGCTTAAATTAGCCATAAATATTTTTCTTAGTTCAACGTTAATGTTTAAAATGTAGTACAAAATTCTCAAATTCTAAGACACATCACTACAGATGAATGGGGTAAAAAGTTTAACTAATAAATATCACTATAAAACTTCGCTAGTTGATTACTTACACAGAACAATTGTTCTTTGTATTGACAGTTTTGTGAAACTTTGTGTTTAAATGTATAATTGCAGCATTATTAACCTAACTTGCACTAATTTGCAGGAATTTCCAGAGCAGGAAACTGAATACTGGATGAAGTCATCTTCAAAATGTTTCTCTCATTTCGCTGACATGAGAGTCAAAGGTTTTTTTACAGAGGGGATTTTGGATATCTATTTTTATCACTCCCCAAATAATTTTTACCATGTTTTTACAAATAAATCAGACTGTATTTGCTAAATAAACAAGCTCCTCTGCTAAATCCTTTGGAATATTTTATATTAGGAAGTCTGATGTATGTAATTGTTAATAAAGTAGCGATTTCTGGCTCAGAGTCAGAAAAAAAGACTTTAAATATCAGTACTGCAATTGTCTTTTAAGGATGCAAAAAAAAAGTATGGTAAAAAAAAACACCTATATATGTATCTCCAATATTTTCTTTACACTTGTCTAAAATAAGGCAAGCTATGGAAGCAAAATCTTGAATTTGATCAGTGTATATCAAAAAGTTGCAAACAAACTGCTATTTAAGAATGCATTATTAATCTGAGCTGTTTACGTTATCAAAATAATCTGCCCTGATGCCTCGTCAGGCTCTGTCCAGTACTTTAGAGGAGAAATCTAAGATCTTGTCCAGCTGCTTACTGTTTGAATTGTGCTCAACTGCATATTTCTAAACCCTCACAGTTTGTTTACACTAACTGCACTATGAGAACATTCATCAGAATCGCTAAAATACATCTATCCAGTGAAATGCAGCCCTGAAAACTTTCAGCTGTGTGAGTTACAGTAAAGAAGCGTTGACAGATACTGGATGTAGCTGTATTCAGGCCCTGTTTGCATGAGCTGTTTGCATACTGCTCATCAGAATACTAGATACACACAGAAAAGCAAATGTCAGATGACACTGACGGTTTCTCATGTATCTGTGGTTGATAGCCTCGACATCTATTTTCTACGCTTAGCTTCAGAAACATGTCTTACGTGTGCCTTTTCTCTTCGGGCCTCCAGCAGTTTGTCGTGGTAATGCTGAGCCACTGACGGATCCACGTCTGTGAGCTTCGCTGAGGCGTTCTGCAGCGTCGCCAGAGTCTTCATGGGATCCCCTTCGTCCAGAGCCTCATTGATCTGTCCGATAGCGGCAATTCCTAAAAACACACAGTCAGGCACACAAATAGACTTAATAACACTACACAAGTCTATAGATCATGAAGTTAATCTGAGAGAATGAGTCTGAAGACAGCAAGAAAATGATGTCTGTAAAGTCAGTGAAGCAGTGGCATCATCAGTTAATTAACAAATAAGAAAAATATTATGTTTGAATTAGACTTGTGGTTGTACTCCTGAATTTGCAAATAAACTTAAATTTTTGGGGTCACAGAGCTCATTATAGAAATTAGAGTTATATTCTACTGCACAGGTACTTACTATGTCCATGCTGTATCAACTATTCATGTAGTATTCGTTGTAAACTATTTAGAAATCTAATTATTTTAAGATGTTTATCATAAAATCCTCAGCATTACAACACTATCAGCTTATTAGCTTAGCTGGCAACTATTTTTAGCAGTCTGAGTTGTGATTAAATATTTTCCATTTAAATAAATCTGTGGTTTAGACCGTGTGTATACATTACATTTAATCGCCCGTCTATTGATTTAATCATATTTATATGTGCAAATTTGAACAAATATCATTTGATGCAAACCAGAGTTAGCTTTAAGGCTAACAGCAGTCCCTTGGTTGGTCACAAATACAACTTTTGCACAGTGACAGAACACTAACCAAGCTGGACAAAACTTATGTTTCCTACAAATTACATAAAGTAAGGACATGTATTTATACAGTCCTAAAAGTCACACAATCAAAAAAACTCATTGCAATGTTGCAGAATTTCATATCTATGACAGCAATATCTTGAGCACTCAAACTGCCATTGTAGGATAAATAGGACTGCACCATGGCGCCTCTCCGGAAAGTCCAAAGATGTTTTAACTAGAAGTATTTGGAGCCATCGCACTAAAAATAAGGAAACACTGGATGCAGCTGTTTATATTTAGGTGGCCACATACGCTCTCTCTACATCGGGAATAACTGCGAAAAGATGCAGAATAAGGCTCCATATGGACACTCAAATACACCTCGTCAGCACCAGTAGTATGTTAAAGAAATGAAAAAACACGAGGAGATTCTAGGGTCTACTGATGAACTATGAGGCTGTAAACAGATGCGACTGTGTGCCTCTTACGTTCGTGCTCCTCCTGAACAGTCAGGTTGACTTGGTCGACGCAGGCCTGGATGTCGTTCCAGGTCAGATAGTCGCATCCTTCCTCCCTGGCTGCAGCTTTAAGACGCATCAGCTCATCCATATATCTGATAACACAGACGGACAGCGACTACATGAACAGCCTGAACTGGTTCAAGCAGAAAACATATGGAAATCAGTGACTCTGACTGGGCGCTCACCTCTGTGCATACTCATCCTCCACATTGCTGAGTCCAGTAACGGTGCTGGACAGCTGTTTCCAGAGAGCCGCTCGGTCTCCCACATCCATCGCCTCATTCATCAGTACCACCGCCGACAGCATCTCCACGGCAACCAGCAGCTCGGGGTGGGACAGGGAGCCCTGCAGGACAGAGGCCACAGATTTACTGCATATGTCAGATAAGGCAGGACAGTGTGTTGGTGTTTGTGTTGTTATAACTTATAATGGAAACTGTCTCACCAGCAGTTCAGAAATGCGATGCAGCTTTTATGCCTTTCTTGCTATTCTGCCCCACAACACATCACATATGTCACAGTGTGATTAGAAGGAGGTTTGGTCAAATCAGATAAAAGAAGCTTCATTTAAATACATACTACACAGTGGAGGTTTTTCTTTCAAAAGAGCAACATAGATGTAAACTGCTCTTTTGTGAACCACATCCTGAAACGTGCACAATTTGTTTTTAATCCTGTAATTTTTTCATACGAGTTGTGGAAAGATAACTAACAAAACACTTGAGCTACAGAGAAAGCACAGACAGATGACTAATTTTACACTACAGGCAACGATAGATATATGAGCAATTAATTAATAATTTAAGAGACTATTTCAACACCACAGCACTGTGGCTTAACACAGAAGCTAAAATTTGCAGTTGAAAAAAGCTAAATTATCATGCATTAAATTTATATGTTATTTAAAATGAGCCAAAGCAGTGGCGTTTCTCATCAAATAAAAACTTAACTCTGCAGAGATTTAGACTACAGCACCACACCTGTGATAACAGGAACTCCAGAAACACTTGTGTGGGTCCAACATATGACGAAGTAAAGAGTTTTTATTTTCAGGTGAACCGGTCCTGTAATTTAGCCTCAACAGCAACATGATCACAGGTTTTCATGCTGAGAACGGTGCAGGTGTGGGTTCTTCACACTGTATTGTATTTTGGCTGTGAGTTTTGTACCTCTTGGCTCTGCTGCTGCAGGCTGGACAGCTCTCTCTGGTACAGATCTGCAGCGTTCGGATAGACTTCAGGGAGCTGAGCTTCTGGATTCATGAGCTCCTCCACCGTCTTCTCTGCAACGCCTGCTCTGATGGCAGCATTGATGCGCTCCACTGCCTTCAACACTGCACACAGACAGAAAATTAACATTATTTCTAATAGACACAGTCGGATTGTGAGACAGATTTTGTTCGCGTCTATGTGCTTACTCTTTAGGTAGCCTTGTGCTATCTCATTGGCCACATCGACGCCGCTCTGCAGCTCGTCTTTGGTCAGCGCCTCTCCTGGAGACGTCTAAAAGCAAAAGATCAGCAGACGTTTTGTAGGTTTCTCAACATTTTTATAACATATGGTGAAAAAAAGTACCCAGGTCCCAGGATATTTTTCAATTGTTTGGTTTGTGCGATCAAACTCTTAAAACCTATAGATAATCAACTGAAACTGCTGCATCTGGGAAACCACCAGAATTTGAAAATACCGATCTCCTCCTGCAGCTCTTCAATCTCCATTTTAAGCCCCAGAAATCGTGCAAAAAGTACAAAAACAGTCAAGCTAAAGGTCAACATTCACTCGTGGCTTCACATGGGATTTCAACCAAACTTTGCTGAGTGAAAGTCCTCTGTTTACGCCACCATGTCCAACTCCAACCACTGCCTTTTTGCTTTTAACATTTTCTTAATTACTTTGAATAAAACAACATTTGATTTGCCAAAGTGTCTGATCACTGATCTTTAAAGCCTATAAACAGAGTAAGACTTCCTCTCAGACCATTTTAATCACACTATGCTGAAAGGTCAGTGGGAAATTTTCGCCCAGTGATGTCAAAACATTGTAATGTAAATATATAGTCGTATTAACATAACAAGATCCTACCTGCTCTTTATTCTCCCGGTCGCCCTGCAGCTGTTTCAGGTACCAGCCTTTGTTCTGGGGCTGCAGGTTCTGGATGCCCATCGCCTTCAGCGCCTCGTATAACTTGTCCTCGTCTCCGCTCAGGAGAGCCTGTTCAGCAGCACTCAGGGCGTTGCTCACTGTTGGATAGAAGTCGACATTTCACAAGTGTGCCATACAAACTGAGATAAATTCATAAATCAGTGAATAAATGCTTCTCTTACCGTTGACCTTGTTGACGTTCCCCTGGATTTCAGCCTGCGTGAGGAGCTCATCGTAGATATCTCTCTCTGCTTCGGCGTTCTCCATTTGCTGTTGGAGCACAGAAACCAAACATTAACACTAAATATCATCAGATTCTTCCGAAAGCACACCAGACAAAAACATAAAAGGGACTTTTGTCTGCTGCTTCTTCCTCTTCATCTGTTGCCTCTATTTCTTCCAGTTCTTCTTCTGCTTCATCTTCTTCTGATGCTTCTTCATCTTTTTCTAATTCTTCCTTTGATGTTTATTCTCCTTCTGTTGCTTCTTTTTCTTCATCTGTTGCTTCTGCTTTGTTCTGTTCTTCTGCTGCTTCTTCTGTTTCTTCTGCTTGTTCTTCTTTTGCTGCTTCTTTTTCTTCTTCCTCTGATGTTTCTTCTTCTTCTGATTCTTCTAATTCTGCTTCTTCTGCTGCTGCTTCTTCAGATGCTTCTTCTGATTCTTCTTCTTCTTCTGCTTCTTCCTGTTCTTCTGCAGCTTCTTCATCTTATTCTTCTCTTATCCTCAATTCTTAGGGTAATTTTGGCCATTGATTTGCTTTGCCTGTTGTCAAAATATATATTTTTTATGTTTTAAATCATAATTCAGAACATATCTGACATTTATCCATCACTACAAGGAAGTTTCTGACAGATCTGTCAAAAAAGATCAAGCGATTTTATTTCACTCTCTCAGATCATTGATCAGCCACCTTAATTTTTGCTGTCTTCCTGGTTTCTGTGGCTTCAACATTTTGCCGCCTAACACCAAAATATTCATAGGCTTCAGGCTCCATGCTCAATTATTTCTAATCAAAGTGCCAGTGAACTTTTCAATGTTAAAATATATGAGAATTTTACATTCTCTCTGATTTTAAGGGCCTCAGGCTGCCGTTCATCGCTGAACCTGTGAAACCAGAACACTGCAGATTTCTTACCCTCTTGCGTGAGTTGGCCACCTTCTCTCCTTTGGCCCGGTACAGTGTGTCGTGGTACTGCTGGGCCGAGCTGGAGTCCAGGTTGACTAACATGGCGTTTGGGTTCTGCATGGCGGCCAGCGTTCCCTCTGGTATCCCGTGATCAATGGCCTCGTTGATGGCGATCACAGCAGCGTGTACTGAGGATGGAGGAGACGATGATGAAGATTCACACGAATTCTGATGGATTTTTTTCTCTGTGTTTTATCTGATAATTAGTTAATGTAATATATGTGGTATTTGACCTTAAAGGAACAGTTTGGCATTTTGAAAAAGATATCCATCTTGCCAAAAGTTAGATTAAAAGATTTGACTTTTAATTCAGTAGAAGAATTGCAATTCAAACTGCCTCCAGGGAACAAATAAAGTTGTTTTTTTTAATTGAAATGGATCAAACAAGGGGGAAATAACAATATCTGCACTGCTTGTAGGTTAAAAAAAATCTGCCTATAAGATTAGATTCTGTTTGTCCTGTAATAATAACAGTTTCTATTTATTGGTCTGACATAGTGACCTCCTGACTTCATTTCTGCACATACTAAACAAACACGAGATAAGGAGTTGATTTATAAGCTTTTAATGGTTGCTGGTCGGTTGATTTATTAACCTTTGAACAGAGCTAAGGCTAACGGTTTCCCTCTTTCTTCATGCTAAGCTAAGAAAACAGTCTACTATCAGTATTACACTCTGCAAGAAAGCAATTAAGAAATATAATCTATCAGTATTTTTTATTTGATCTTTTATGTGGTTGATTAGATTCATTTTGGAATTTGCAGACTTTAAATTAGCAGTGAAAGACAGTTAGTGGTTCTCATGACTAAAATGCACTTCCATGAATAAAATCTATTCCCTTGAACTTTCAAGTTTCCAGGCATATTATTAGTACTTTGTCTAATAAGAAACAACCTCTGGCTGTAGCTTTACATTTAACACAGGATCAGTATTACATTCTGCAAGAAAGCAAATAATAATTATACAATCTATCAGTACTTTTAGCTTTCTATTTCATCTGATATATGATTAGATTTCCTTTGGAATTTGCAAAATTAAAATTGGCAATGAAAGGCAGTTAGTCATTTTCAAGAACAAAATGTTCTTACATGAATAAAATCTATTTCCTTGAATTTTAAAGTTTATTGACAAATTAGAAGTTAAATTGTTTTCCTGGAAAATTGGAGAAAATCAGTGTGAATCTGTGTGGTACACAAAGACAAAAACAACTTTAATAGCTATTAAAACTGAGAAATTTTTTAAAAACTTCAGCTGTAAATGTTTCCTGTCTTGCTATTAATATTAAAATCATATATAACTTCAGCTATTTTTATTGCAGACCTTTGGTTGATTTAATATACTGACAAACCAGATTTGGAACTGGCATCAATAGATGAGCTTGTGCTTAAAAACTGATGCAGAAAAAATGGTGAGATTGGATTTCTTAGGTAAATATATCTGAAAAATTAAGCAAGTTTGCATTGACCTTTATAAGGTCCAGGAGAACTGCATCTATTATATTATCAAAGCATGTACTAAAAGCATAAAATATACTAAAATATACACTAAGTATATCCAAAAAATGCTAATTTGCATAGATCTCTATGGGAATCAGGAGAGCTATATCTATTTTATTATAAAAACATATATTAAAAGCATGAAATATAGTCAAATATACACTAATTATATTTTTTAAAAAAAGCTAATTTGTGTTGACCTTTATGGGAATCAGGAGATCTATGTCTTTTTCATTATCAAAGCATGTATTAAAAGCCTGTATTTAACTAAAATCTACAGCAAATCTGCAGCTCTGAGTCCCTGCCCTCTTCCTAGTGACATCTGAGTCTTTTCTCACATGCAGCTTCGTCCACTGAGAGCTCATTGGCCAAAATCCCGCCAATCTTGCTGAAGGCGGGCATCTGGATTCCATACTTTTCCAGCTCGCTCTTCATGTTGTTGATCTCCTCCTCTGGGAAAGAGAGAAGACAGAGCAGAAGGAACAGATCGGTGGATTGCAGTGAAAGAAAAAAAAAACAGAGGGGAACGGGGGGAGACGTGGAGACAGACTGTTCCTGGCTCATGTGTGATAATCAGATTTCTGGGACTGAGCGGGAACTTTTCACCGACAGGAAAAGCTCACAGAGTCACTTTTGCAGCAGCTCCTCCACACTCTGCCTCTTTACTCTCAGCTCTGCCGACAAACTCAGCACATTTTAAGATTGGCATTAACTTTGGCAGCACAGCAACGTTTGTAACTGTCTGGATTTAAGGTGACATAACTGGGTTAACAGGGAGGCAACGAGGAAAACAGACGACCTGTGTTTTCAGACTCTTACCGGTGAAATCTACTTTTCCATACAGGTCCTGGATCTGAGGGGCCAAACCCAGTTTGAACAAGTACAGGCTGTAAAAGAGATGACAAAGGAAAATGAATACAGAAACATGACGTAAGGGCTGAATGTCACACAAGGACGGGGAAGAGTACAGCACATACTGTTACCGTGTCTGATTAGGATGGTGAAAGAAAGCATTTAAGGTGGTAAAGGAGGTTCAAAGGCTGACAGGTCTGGCTGAGTGTCAGTTTAAAGCCAGAAAACAGATGTTTCAACTCCTGCTAAGCTGCCATTCGTGTCACTTTGCTGTTTAGATGCTGGAGATCACTGAGGGTTCTCATGTTGTTGTTCAGTTACGATTACGCAGAGAGGAAAACTGACAACTGAGCTGCTTTTATAGGAGTAGAGAGTCTTATATTACAGAATAACTTTATATGATTTAAACTGAATGATGTAACAAGTAGCAAAGTTCACTTTCAGTGTGAAGATGAAAATCTTCTTGTTTTTCTCCTCCAGTCTGACTCTTGACTGCAGAAGCAAACTGCACTTAATCCTCTGAACTTCAGGCATTTTCTGGGAATTTCTTTACTAATGTCACATTTTTACTCAGTATGGGTTCATTTTTCACTGCAGTATAAACTCCTGCACCTCCATGGAAACAGCACAATCAAGACTAGAAGTGTAGAGAACTCTGAATTGCCTTCTGTGCAAAATGACTCTGTTATACCATATTTCATTCAAAAAGTCATAAACAAAGATTGAATGTCCTTGATCATTTGTTTCACAAAAAACTGAAACAACATGGAATCAACTTGTGCAACATTTTTGAAAGTAATATTGTCATGTCATTTTCTATTTAAGCATACTGTGCCACAGTGAAAGAAATATATATCACTTTCATGTTATAATAAGATGTTTTTTTTCAGTTTAATGGTACATCTTTTTCGTTTAGCATGAAACTTAAACTTTAAATGAGGAAATGTGCACAGAGAGCAAATAAATTGAGGAATATGGCTACACCATGACAAAACATCAAATGTTTAATGTTGTAATACAATGTTTTTCTCATTACAAAAAATCATATTGTTATAGCATTATACCATTTATCTTGTTGTAATGTGATAACTCCTCTGTATACTGTTGTAGAACCACACTGCAGTTCACTTGACAAGTCTATGAATTTTTGATTGTTGGTCACAGATGAATCAATCACGGCTTTTCAGGTGCAATAAGGAGAGAAGTATTTTTGGTTTTTTAGGGGATCTGACGCAAACATTTTTAAAAGTTAGAATGAAACATGTATAATCAAATGGTTTTGATGAAATATCATAATTTTAATCTTTTTTTCGGCTATTTTTCCTGACAGAACCACATGTCAAACATGCTCACTCTAATGACGCTTACTGGTATTTATTTACAGAAAACATGCCTTTTTATTCTGATGGCAGGTTTTGGGGTTAAGAGGTTTAATGTCTTGACTTTGAACCATTAAATTACATAATTTTTTTTTTGTTTTGGTTTAGTGTCATATTAAATACTGTGTTGCAATGCTGCTGCACAGCTGTCCCAGGTAAACAGCAGCTGGATGAACTGCATGCATCGCTTACAGTGGTCTTTTAATTTAAAGGTGAATGAAGATACACTACTGTTCCAAAGTTCGGGGTCACCCAGACAATTTCATGTTTTACATAAAAACTCACACTTTTATTCATGTGCTAACATAACCGCACAAGGGTTTTCTAATTATCAATTAGCCTTTCAACACCATTAGCTAACACAATGTAGCATTAGAACACAGGAGTGATGGTTGCTGGAAATGTTCCTCTGTACCCCTATGGAGATATTTACTTCTTTATTTGGTAGGGACAGTGCACATTAATGAACGCCTATCTATACAGCAATGGACGTAAATTTGCCAGATTATAGCAACAATGCTAATTTACATCCACATATTCCATTAAAAATCAGCCGTTTCCAACTAGAATAGTCATTTACCATATTAACAATGTCGAGACTGTATTTCTGATTAATTTAATGTTATCTTCATTGAAAAAAAACAAATTTCAGACATAAGGACACTTCTAAGTGACCCTAAACTTTTGAACAGTAGTGTGCATCTGTTGCAGTTCTACTGCATTTGTTTGTCAGTGTTTTTTAGTGCATTAGTATATACAAGCACACAAACATAGACACCCAGTCTCTGCTCTGCTGCTTGGCTTCCTGACTGCTCCATACCTCAAACCACTGAATGCCTTTCTGCTGAAAAACTGCACTGTTCACCTCGTAAAAATGCCACAAACCTGAAACATGCTCAGACCTTAAATGACCACAGGGGACATGTAGCGTTTCAAGTCGGAGCACCTGTGCTGTCTGAGTAGCGCAACACAGTGAATGAAGAATTCAAGTGATTTCAGTAACAAACATTTGAAACACACACTTTGTTGACTTCGATGAGCTCTGTTAATAATGGTTTTCAGCCAGTTAAACAAATCAGCAAAAGCAGAATCGCAGTAGTCTAACTTAATGTGTCTCAATTCAGATGCCGCTTCCTGATGCTGAGAAGACAGGTGGCTACATATCAGCTCGCCCAAAATCAGAGATTATTCGATTTACTTGTCCAGTATTGCACATTCAGAATAAATGTCATGATGAGGGGAAAAAAAAGAAAATTCAGGCTTTTATCTTTAACATTCCTGAGATATTGTCATTCAATCAGCCTCAAATTTAAACATGTAAAAAAACATGCTAAAAGTGGGCCAACGGGCAAGTTTAAAAAAAAATAAAAAATCTCCAAATTACTTTATATATTGATCTGAAATTTCACCGATATCATTTTAAATATCCATTGTTTATGATAAAAAAAAAAAGTTTCAAGCACATCAGAGATGGTTGAGCAGACATTCCCTAACCATGAGATGGAATAACTATATTTGCTGCTGCCGCCCTTAGCATCAGGAAGGGCCACTCATGTCGTCTAATAATGGCAATACATGACACTATAATATGTAGGTGAGAATGCAAAAAGTACATACAATGAAGAAAGGAGTGTATAAAAAAAGGGATTCTAAGTTGTAAGAAGTGTTGAAAAGAAGTCTTTATGGATTTCATGCAACCTTAACAGCTGCAAACAACAATCAGGACACAACCACAGACTTTTTTGACACATATAGCACCAAAAAGTCACATTTTTAGTTTTTTTTTTTTTCATTTTACCATTTCTTGCAATCATTTCATCAAGCTAGGGGTTTGCTGGCAGGACTGTGACACACGTTCTAGCATGAAACAGGTGAAATGACATCTAGGTTGTACCTCAAATCTGCCCAGACGATGTAAACATTGCGGCTTGACTTCAGTTCAGTTTTCATTTTGGGTAAAATTTTTTATCTCTACTTCACTTCAGTGTCTAAATGTTTGCTGGGTTTTGGCAGTCCGCTATATTCTCTAGGAAAAAAATTGAAACATCACTGGCGTGGAATGAATCTTGGGATAAGTTGGGCGTAGAATCTAACGGGTGGATCCTTTGTGGTCTGCATTTCTCGGCTTTCAAAACTGGACAGCCTTTAAGCAGGCTTTAAAAGTGCAGTTTTTGAAATGTGTCGCCCCTGAATTGAGACACATTGAGCGTTTAGATACAGTACTTCAACCTGCAGCCTCACAGTGACATAAAACACCAACGAAAAGTCACAAACCTGAGTGCATGTATACAGTAGATGCAGCGCGGCATGTTCTTCCTGTCATATATGTCTGTGGTTTCAGGGTAGAAGATCTGAAACGGAGTTTAGAGCGATAAGTTAATCACAGACTCTCATCATGTCGCAGCTTGTGCAGGAGTGATTCAGGATATTAGCTCAAATGAGGAATTACACAATGAAAATCACCGCCCTGGCACAACTGTGGCGCAACTGAAATGGAACTTCTGCAGGCAGCTACAGATATTTTCTGTTGAAGCTGCCAGTGATGGTGATATTTTTGGCGTATACTCAGTTTTTTCGACTGCAAACGCAATGACAAGTATTCAGTTTCCACAGTTGTGTGTGTCTGAGGGTGGAAACTTTTTCCAGAAAAGCACTTTCACAACAATCGACCACTGTTTACCTCTTAAAGGACCTTTAGAGAACAATCCAGCATATTTCCTAAAATATACACAGTTTACTAGTGTACTGACCTTTCTCCGAAGCATATAGCATTTAAAATAGATTTTTTTTTTAACCTTCCAGGCAGCTACTAGCTTCAGTTCATTAAACCACAGTGTGAAAATCAACGTGTTTGAGGTAAGTAATCCATCGCTACAGTGTTTATTTCAAAATACAGTTCCAATTAAAATCTCATTTCTTGTAAGTGTAAAACTCCAACATTTAATATTTCAGAACTGGCTGCACTGAAACATTTATCTATGACATTTTTTCTGACAAAGTCCATGTCAAAGGACGCTTTTTCCAACAGCATCATTCATAAAATTAAGTAGAATTTAAGCAACCAACATACATCACAAATGTTGGAGTTTTCCTGACTACAGTAAAAAAGAAGAACCTTCGAAAAATCCTCAACACAGCAACAAAATCATCTGACCAACATTTTGTGTGACTTTGGGTGTGGTCGACCACTATTGGATATTCAATGGCCCATACTAACACAGTACATTGTATATATTGCCAATATCACGTTGTGTCTGTTGTTCAGTGGCTTTGTTTGCATGAAATACAATAATAACAAATGAGACGCAAAACTGCTGGACTTAAATAAATATCGTCATTTTCTGTTTGTGTAAGTACAAGTCTGTGTGCGGTTCACTTATGCTAAAGTAAAAAAGCTAAATAAATGTCAAAAAAACACACTTTTTAATACACTAAACAGTATTCTACAGCAGCATTACCTACCCATTGTGTAAACTGCTATTTACAGATATATATTAGCTTATATACAACATGGAAAACAACCAATTAGCTCTGGTAGCTAATCAGGTCTCAGTAACTGGTGTGGACTGAACCAGCGTAGCTACACTTAGCTTTCCATCTATCACATATCTCAAGTCTATGCAAGTTGATTTTTAATTTTTATGCTGCACTGAAATGATCTGCACCCTCTTGTTGCCCTAAAGGTAAAAAAAAAACTAAATCTATCTCTAACCCACAGGCATGCTCTGAATGTTGAGCACTGATAAATTTGTTATGTATGAAAACCAGAACCGCCATAGTGCTTTAAAGAGCCCAAATTATACACATCTAGAGGTTTATACTTAGATTTTGGTGTCTTTTTGAATACATAAGTATACTTTAATGTTCAAAAATCACATTATTTTTCTTATACTGTACATTGTCCATTTTAGCTCCTGTCTCTTTAAGGCCCACCTCCTGAAAAGCTCTGCTCTGACTGGTCAGCTGGTCCGACATGAGCAAGAAAATGTTGGTAACACACCACAACACCAAATCTGTGAGTTTAAAGATGTAGCTCTAGTAGAAGCAGCTCTGATGAGGAAATAATGGTGGATTTCTTTCTTTCTACAAACTAGCTGCTAGTCAGGCGTTATGCAAATGCATTATGCAAATGCGTTACATGATGATGTAAATAAGTAACAGGAGAAAAGTTTGAACGTGAAATTAGGCCTTTTAGGCAAGTAAGGAGCAGTTTTCTGAGAAAATAAACTCCACTTTGGTGAGGACTTTGTAAGTTTGCAGACTTTTTACATACACATAAAAAGCAGGGATTTAACACACTGAAAGACAAGACAAACCAAAAAAAACCCCACATAATATGGGCTCTTTAATGCTGGGAGACCAGTACAACAGGCATGTAGTGGTTAGAATTCATTTAGAAATAACAACTATTGGACACTGGTCTGCAGGTTTTGCAGGGGAATGATGATATCAGTGTCTGTGTGTGAAGTTCGAGATGCATTTTAGACCCAACTCACCTTCGGCAGTCCTTTCTCTGACATGGCGTTGAGCCACTGGATGACGTTATCTGTATGTCTGAAATGGAGACCTGTCGCCTGTAAGAGAGAAACCAAACATCAGAGCAGAACAAAGATGTTCACTTTCACTTTAAAGGCTTCGGTCCAAACTCTGACAACCGGAACTGAAAAACGAGACTCCCTTCAACCAGGTTACAACACATGAAAATGGGAAAAAAACCGTAATGAACTAGAAATAGAAGACTAACACATCTTTTGTTACTTGTAGAACTAAAAATATCTCATTTATATTTCAGACTACTATCTTTCTGCAGCTCCATAAAAGTCAGGGGAATGTTTGTGGCCAAACAATAGCTCTATTTTTGAAGTAAAGCCACCTGTTGGCTTCCAAACACGTTGGTATGTTGTCTGAACTCTCCTGAGGATTTGACTGACATTTCCTGCCTTTTAAAAGGCTATAAAAATGTGGTTCTGTTAACAGGCTCAGTCAGGAAGATGGTTGAAATAGCAACACAGAGCAGCATATGGCTTCATTTTAGAATAAATGATCCCTCTAAAGGTCAAGCAGTTTTTCCTTTTATTATACATTTTGTGATTTTAAATGGAGTGACTCTTACTGTTTATTTTTTATTGAGGTTTGACGTGATTTTATCTTGATTGTTGATGGTGTTTCTCTACTCACTGAGATGAATCAAAGAATTTACAGTTGTTCACAACCTTATTCCAGACCAAGATATCTAAACAAATACCATCACAGCTATTCATGGATTCCAGAGGAAAACATTTTCAACACTTCGGTCCTTCACTTAGACATCAGAAGCTGGATTTGTATTTTATATTTAATCCATTAAGTCAAACTCTACATACTTTAATCTTCCTACCTTCTCAATTAACTGATTATTTGTTTGGTCGATAAAAAGTCAAAAAATGGTGAAAAATGTGGATCAATGTTTCCCAAAGCCCAAGACTCAACTGGGTTTTGCCCATAACACAAAAATAATTAGTTTACTGTCACAAAGGAGGAAACAAGCCGGAAAATATTCAAATTTAACAAGCTGGAATTAGAGAATTTTGACACTTTGTCTTAACAAATTATGAGATTAAGAGATGACGATTAATTTAATAGATAAAAACTAACTGAAAAATCATTGCAGCTGTAGCTGAAATACAATCACACGCTACTGCAAAGTGATGGTCTGAAACATTCTGCCTGCAAACCTCAGTTATGTGTTCTATTCCACTTCTCTATGTGCTATGATTCTCCTACATGTCCTCACCTTGTAACGCGTCTGCTCGCGGTCGTAGATCTTCTTGAGGGAAACCGTCTTCGGAGCGAAGAAGTTGCCCAGTTTGGCCAGATAGACGCCATTCCTCAAACCCTCCTCCAGCTCTGTAGTCGGAGGCAGCTCCTCATCCAGGCAGGCCTCCATCCATCTGCAGGGACAACACAGCACACATCAAACACATATCGCAGCAAATACCAATAAGAAAAAACACATCAGTACTCAAGTCGTTTCTGTTGTTGTTTAAAAAGACACAAGACACTAAACTAAAAGTACTGTTTCAACTGTGTTGTCTGAATGTGTTAACATGTGCAAAGATCAAATAATAAAGTTGCAAAATGATTTGTTGTCAGATTGAGTCTATATAACTAATAATAAATAACCATTATTAGACTTTAATGGTAGCTCTACCTGCTGCTATATTTAAGCAACACTTTACTAGGTCATGTAAAGTGATTATTAATGGTGCATATATCCCACTGGTTAAACGATAAGGAGATGCCTCATCTCACTGAATGCTGAGACCAACAGCGTCTCTTTTTCTATGTCTGACAGAGAAAAAGTGTATAAAAAGAACTGTGGCAGTCACTGCAATCCCAATTTCTTGAACTTCTCATGTAGCCCCACAAACAGGTTTGATTATTACTTGTCCAACACAGGATACTTTGACAAAATCACTAGAATACTGACTGTTACTATCAGAATATAAACATACAATAAGTACAGATTTTTGATTTGAGTAACAACATAGCATTTCCTTTTGTGCTATCCTCCAGCCACATGTACTTTTATCCACCACCTGATCACAATTTTTTGAGCTGGCAGAGATCGTTTTGCATAATTGTTTGAATAATTCCATTCTCCTGTAGAAAACTAGCTGTAGAAAACAGAAAAGTCATATTTAAATCACTATTTCCATGTCGTTTTCCCACCGTTTCCTTCTTCTGCTGTGCTTCAGTGGCATCAAAGGTTTATCTGAAGGCGTTTAACTTGTAATAATCAACCAAAGAGCATTGATCGACTTTAAAGTCATGGATTTAGCTGAAAGGTCAAACAACACAGCACCAGTGTGGGCACAATGGGGTTTTAATATTTTATTTCTATGATTATAATGTCTAAATGTCTACTTTTAAATAATTGTTATGGTTAATTATAAAGTTCTGTGGTGCATTTCTTGGCCATTGTAAAGCACCTTGAATTGCCTTGTGTATGAATTGTCCTATACAAATAAACTTGCCTTGCCTTAAACATGAAAATGGAGAGCCGATTTGCTGGACTTGACATTTAAAAAGGTTGCATTCAAATGTGCAAATACCACTAATGAAGACCTAATATAGGCATAAAATTATCACAAAACAACGAATCTCAATTATTTGTGTGACAATTAATCGCTACCTTAAAGTTTACGATGGTGACAGGCATGGTAGCATGTAAATTTAAAATGTAAAAACTCAGCTAGGCTAATTATGTGTTATTAAAATTTCAATATTAATGTTAACTGAGAACTGCTAGAGAGGTCTTGTCTTAAATCATAGCAGTCAAAATACTAAAGGATTCAAAAGTGATGTTTAAGGCCAAAAATCGGACTCTTTTTGACTTTTATAAAGCTGCAACCGGCAAAGAACAATAATAAAACTTCTCTTCAGTTATTGTCATTCTTTACCAAATTCAAAATTAACCTGTTGGTGTAAAACCTCACAGGAAAAAGGGTCAAACTGGTGTAAATTGTTGACACATAACTAAATCCTCTTTTCTGCATGTTCCTTCCTGCGTTTATCCACACAACACAACAACTTTAATCAATAATTCTCTACTAGTTAAGCTCTGCAGCTCCAACATAAACACCTAACCTGGCCCATGGTAACCTCTCAGAGTTCCCAGCATTCTTCATGTGTGACATTTCATTTCTTTAAGGTCATATTATGGAGTCACATTCCTGCTGTGAGCCTGAGTCAGCCCTGGGCCACAGAGCAGCCTGCTGAGCTCCCACACTGGGCCGAGCCTGGTGGACTGGATTCCACCAACAAACACCATCACCGAGCAGCAAATACACAAGAAGACAGCCATTTTTACTCTCTAAATATAAAAACTTGTTGTAAACTGCCTTCCTTTCACTCTGTCAGATATCGATCTGTTTACAGTTGACTTCCTCACTGAGCCAACTTTAAATCAGCCTGCTTCACCTACTTCAACTCCACTCGCTGAGTTCCTGCGTTAAAAGAAATGACGCACAAACTTGCAATGGGATGAGCATGTAAACCAACTGTAGCTGCAGAGCTCAACAACTTGTAAGTGTCTCGTGTCTGATTGCATTTACTCCGTTTACTTAAAAGCTAATCCAATTTTTTGGATGCATTGCATTCTAGTCTATTAACCCTCTAAACCCCAAGTAGTTTCTCGGTATTTCTTTGCTCCCGTCATATTTTTACTCACTGTGGATTATTCACTGCAACATAAAGTAGTGCACCTTTATGGAAACAGCACAACCATGACTAGAAATAGGTAGTAATCAAAGATATATTCTATGCAGTATGAGACAAATATAATGCAATAAATCCTAAAAAGAAAAAGAAAAAACTAAAGATGAATTTTTGTGATTATTTGTTTTAACAAAAACTTTTTTAAAAAAAAACCTGGAATCAGCATGTGCCATATTTTTTCAAGTGTTACCAATTTTGAACAAAACAACAATTCTTATTTAATATAAATATTTCACAACTTACATCTTTTTGTCCTCTCAGTTCTGTAACAACACTGCCTGCAGTTCAGCTGAAAACTCTACATTTTTGTAATGGGACTGTTGGTCACAGCAGAGTCGCTAATGAATTGATGGTTGCAACAAGGACCACAACATTTTTCTAGAATCTAGTTAATGCAAACTGATCATTGTTCATTCGGCAAATTTTTAAGCAAGATGTAGAATACAGTGATATTGATGAAATATCGCAATTTAAGATCTAAGACTTTGTAATTTTTCCTGGCAGAACACTAAACTTCTGATAAGTAGTGCATGGATCATCAGAAAAGTGAAAATGTAATGATTATTTTTGCTTTTGAAGTTTCTGGCTCTGATGAATGCAGTAATTTTGGTGACTTTTGTAAATATAACATGCCCTTCACACCTTCCAGCATCCTCCATTAGGGCTATAACTAACAAATACTGACAGTGTTGATTCAGGTGTTCATTGTTTTATTGATAAATCAATTGGTTGTTTGGGCTATAAAATGTCAGAAAATGGTAGAAAATGTCAAGTGTTTGGTTTAAAACACTTCCAGAAATATTAAGTTTACTGTCATAAAGGAGCAAAGTAACCAGGTATTATTCACATTTAATAAGCTGAAATTAGGTAATTTTGAATTTCTTTCTTAAAAATATTGTTCTAACTGATTAATGTATTATGAAAATTAATTCAATAGTTCATTAAATAGTCAATTTATCTTAGTCAATTAATCTTGCTTCGACTTGCTACTATAAGCATGACATGAAAATCTACTTTGACTGTATTTCTCCTTCATTTATGCCATGTGTGGACCTTTAATCATTACATTTTATATAAATATAATCTTTGTCAGATGTTTCAAGCTTGATTCAACTGTAAAATGTAAAGCTAAACACATATATGCACTCCCCACCTTAAAGCAACAAATCTTCCTGTCTTAATAATTAACAGCATTTCCAGCCGTGTCTGCCCTCCTTTAACGAGGCCATGAAATATCAGCTGCGATTATGAAAACCTTGAGTTTAACATTGGCTTACTGGAATTTCACAGTGTGACAGCAGACACAGGGAAGTCAAACACGGTCTTTTGAGAAACAGCCTCCCTCTTTTCATGTGCTAAGAAAACACTCCCACTCTTCAGTCACTGAGGTCTTTGTCAGGCAACAACAAGGTTACCTATATCCTGAGCAAGATTAAAAGATTCCAGATCCCCCTCTGCAAGCACACACATGCATTTGTATTCCTAGACCCTCACTGACTGCAATGCAAGCCTGAAGCGGAGCCCCATTTTCAGAGATTTCCTAACTTTTAAATTCTTGTTAAGACGCTTGGTCGTCTGCACAAAGACACATTCCCACCCACACTTTTCACTGCAAAGGACAGCGAGCCTCCAGCTGAAACAACTTCCCTCTCAGGAAGTCGTGACATGGGGTCTCCAGACAGGCCCGCCATTGAGGCCGAGGTGGCCGAGCCATGGAGCGGGGCCTGGGCCTGCCAGCCAGGAACAAGCCCCCGCTTTGACTCCACACTGGAGCAGTGAAAGGCTCCATAAAGGCTGCAAAGTAATGGCTCTTTTATCAGCCCTACACACCCTTTTCCAGGCAAACAGACACACCCTCCATTGACCCAGTAGGAACTGTAGCTATGACCGTGGTTTCTGAATGTCATCAACAGCAGCAGTGAGCAGCCAAAATAAACATTAAGTTGTGTTTGTGAGATTACAAGGCATGTCTACAATTAAAAGAAATAGCCACAAACATGAGAGCATTGTCTGGAATCTCAAGAATTACAGACACAGATAAAGGTCAAATAAAAGATATGAAGGTGGAGAAGCATCTTCTGAGACAAGATATCTGAAGGATAATTCAACACACATGTTATAATTGAGAAGCCAAGTGGAAAAAAAACTCACATGACCATCCTTGTTGTGACTGTAATTTGGAAATATTGAAAATTTCCAACAAATATGATCCAACAGCTACAGAAGTGGCAAAATATCTCCAAACTTTCACAAGGTTTTGGTTCTACATATAAATATTGGGACTTTTTAAGACCCTTTTAATACATAAAATGCAATTTATTTTCATGACATACTGGAAAAATGGCTTGACTTTGATAGAAAACTAGTTGGGACAATTTGTTTGAGAGTTATTTATGACTACATACATTTTTAATATTTCTTTAACAAAGATCGCTAATGATGTAATTAATCACACAAATGTCATCTAGACTTGGAGAAAATGGAAAGATGGCTCAATTAAACAATTAATAATGATTCATTCTTTTTGAGTTTTTGCAAAAATTCACATTTCTCATTATGAGACAATTAATTTCTTTTAGGTAATGTGGTTACTTACTTTGGAATCAGAAAACTATAATATTAATTATCTTCTCCAACATCCTACTATTAACTTAGAAAATGTTATAATTTACTCACCGCTGCAGTTGGCAAAGAAAACTTAAAAACTGTTTTCTTCTAACTGGAATGACCCATACTACCCAAAAAGATCAGCAAAAATTGTATGAAAACAGCTTTAATGCTAAAATTGTCAACACTTGAATGTATATAAGATACGATATGTAATGTAATAGAATAAATGGGGATAATAAAGCTCAATAAAAGCAGCTAATTTTGGCTAGATGTCTATTTATAAGGCATGTCTTTGGTAACACTCCAAATAAGCTTAGACACATTGGAACAAATGTATATTAATGTGTACTGTCCCTGTTTAATAAACCAACAAATTAATAAATAAAATAAATTATTCAGAAATGGTAGATTTCAGAAGCATTTTCGTGAAATACACTATTAAGACTGAACCAAGTGGCCACACACTCTGCCTGTATCTGGACACCTGCCCCTGATCAATCATTATTCTTGGTTACGAGGTCAATCGATTCTGTTTGAGTGACAGAAATCTAACAGCACTACAACACAGAAGCACCAGGAATCATTATCTGAATCCCTCTCAGATCCTGCGCGCTTCAGGAAGCTGAAGTCGGCGCTGAGTTCAGAGGTCAGTCTCATAGGAAGAGTCTGCTACTGACACTGTCTCTGCAGGAAGACGACTGACTTCTTGCCAACAGTTTGTCTCCGGCTGCATCCTCTCTGCGGCTTTTATCCTGCAGCTCGACTACTGCAGCGAGGCTTTACCCAGAGGATGACGGAGAGGTTTTGTGGCTGCAGGTTGCACATACTAATATTTAGTCCGTGGAGATGAATAAACTGTAGACTTCAGTTACATACTTCCCTTTTCCCAGGTTTACCTCTGAGTCAGTGTTTCTGCAGCAGTTAATGTTTAATAAGAACCTGATGATTTAAGCTTTCACTAACAGACCACAAGTCTGTCATTGTGCTGTTCAAAGGTATTGTTCTCTCGGCCCTAATTAGTTTCATTGCCTCATTGTTTTGAAAAGTTGGGTCAATGCTATGAAGAAACAATGACAGTATAGTGCAGTGTGTATAATGTGCTGTCAGATGTGTCCTGCATAAATCAGCTGTCATCTTTCAGCCACAAACCTACAGAAAGTTAACTAAAATTGGTTTAAATGACAATATAAATGACAACATTAGTATACATAGCAGGCAATAACTACATAAATCTATTACTACGATATAGTTGGTGAAATATTGCTAAAATAACAGTTAAATGGGATATGAGGGTCCAAAAAAAGAACTTTAATTGCATTTTAATCTAGATGTCCAGGGCTTACAGGGAAGCACTACACTACCAAGTCAGATGATCTCACCGAGTTTATATCCGGACTTACTGTAACTACAATTATATGCCTACATTTGGTAATAGATTAGTCATGCATCTTTATGGGCATCAACACACACAATTTTCTAATTTTTGAGACTCCATGCAATAAACAAAATGATAAACATTATTGTTTCACAAACATGAACAATGTCCCTCTGTTTTCCTGCTCTCATTCTGTTGCCATTTAACACACGTGCTGCTTGACCGGAGCCAAAAATAAAGCTGGTAAATTCAGTTTACTGGGCAAATGAGATTAAAGAAGAAACATATTAGCTTTAATTGACTTTCACTGACTGTTGCCGGTGTTTTTTATTCATGATTGTTTGAGAGCAAAAATTTAAAACAATGCGGGAGAAACAAAGCGCTACTGTACCACAGTATATGTTACTTATTAGTTTGTTTTTAGGGCCAAATGGTTGAGTGGTTAACAAAGTTAATCAAGAGTAACAAAAGTAATAAAAAAGGAATCTTGATTCACAATGAAACCCCTCCAGCAAAGTGCAACTAACAATGTGTATTACTGAGATGGAGCTGCCGAAAGTTGTTCTAAAACAATAACTCGATTAACTGATTGTCAACGGTAAATGTGAAGATTTTCTGCTTTTCTCTGCTTTACGATCATCACCATCATCATCAACTGAACTGACTGTCAGACAAAATAAGCAACTTGATGATATCGCCTTGAGCTACAGGAAGTTGTGACTGCATATTTTCCACTTTTTTAACATTTTACAAACCTCATCAACAGATTAATTGATAAACAAGAATCCATATTTGGTTTTCTTTAAACCTTAAATGAAAGCAAAGTACCACTTAAGCTTCACATTAAGCCAGAAGGACATTTTTCTGGCTTAATGTGTAACTGCAAAAACTGCAAATCTAATCAGGTGTAATAATCTTGAATTTAGATTCCAATATCTAGTGGTTTTCATATAAACAGATTATCTGGTGCTTCATAAGTAAGATCCTTTGACTAAATTCAAACAAATGGTTGCTTCACTTGTCATAATAAGCAACTTTGTCTTTATTTGAGATGTTTTTAACTGGATAAAAGCCACAAGTCAATCTATAGGATTCTTTTGAATTAGCTAGATTGCTTGAAATTTATCTTTTTAAATTCTATTTCAAGAGTTTGTGCACTATAATGACAGTTAATCAAGTAAATTTCACTAACATAAGCCAATTTTGCTTGTTTTAGGCACCAACATGCTTATATTGAACCCTTAAATATGACAGGATATTGCTGCAGTGCTGGTCATTACATAAACTCAATAATGCATTAACCAGACACACGTAAAACAACCACTACAAGGTCAAACATTATGATAACTTTAGACTACAAAGGGACTGAAGTGTAATGTAAAGCAGGAAAAGGTCGAGTGACGACAACCCAGTACACACAGTGTCAGTACTTTTCAACAGCGCTCTGTTCTGCATTGTTCCCGGCATTATAAATGCATCCATGTGTGCCTGAAAAGGAAAGACAAGGAAGCGGTGCGTGTTTGCAGAATAGCTGGAAAGGCAAATCATGTGTGCTGAGCTTATCTGGCAGCAGCACAATGTCAAGGTACAGATGCCCTCTCAATGTCCTGCTTTCTGCCGACTGCAACCCAACTCCTCCATCATGACGGTGGACTGCAGGATAATTAAAATCTGAGTTTTAAAGGGCCCATATTCTGCTTTTTGGATTTTCTCCGTTCCATCAGTGTGTTATACAGCTGCATTTCTGTTCACAATCCTACAAAGCCTTAAGTCCACGCCAAAGAGAGTTATTCTCTCCCACAGTTTGTCCAGGCTTTTTCTGCTGTTTTTTATCTACATCACCATGTATTACATTTGCATAACGCTTCCCCATTGGCCAGTTGGGCCTTCAAACAAAGAAAGAGCAGCTGCCTCAAACATTACCATTATTTCCCTGCTGTAGCCACTTCGACGAAAGCTACGTCTCAGCTTGTACTCATACGCTGTGTGTTCATATAGCTGTCAGGCAAATTTGAAGTTCACTTGCAACAAATGCATAAAAGTAAAAAAGAAAATGCAAAGAAGGCTTGTTTCCATTAACTACTTTGGAGCGAATAATCTAGGTTGCTTCATGGCTGCAATAGACAGAAACAAGAATATAAAAACATGGAAATAAATCCAGTTGTTTTCCAGCTGCAAAAATATTTGAAGAAAAAGACAAAACAAAACTTTGTCCAACTTCGAGAAAAAAAACTGAAGTCTTCAGGAATTGTTTTCAGTTGCAAAAGTTGTTATTCATTCTTTTACGTCAGCTGCTATCAGTTATGTTTCATGCTACAGAAACATTAAGACTAAAAAAGAAATGAAACATTTACTCAGTCACGTTAACTGTTAGCAACGCCAGAACATACTGGAAACAGGTGTTTCCATCTTCCATGAAGCATTTAATCTTTTTAGGAAAAGTCAAAAATCTTTTTGTGATTTATCAAAAATAGTTTTGCTGTTTCTATTCATTTTTCTTAATGCCACACTTCAAAATGTAGATACATATGGATCTACAACGACTTGAATATAAAAAATAAAAATATAGATCTGTGATTACAATAGGCAAACAATTCTGTTTCACTTTTGTTGGGCCAGTTGACCAATCAAAGCAGAGTTTTTCAGGAGGAGGGCCTTAAAGAGACAGAAGCTAAAAAGGAGCATTTCAGACCGAGGGTGAAAAAAGGTGCGGCAGCAATGTACAGTATTAGAAAAATGATTACTTTCTGGAATATTCTAGTAGAGCCCAAATATAAAATCATCCACCTGTAAATGTGCAGAATATGGGCTCCTTAAGAACAGAGAATTGGGAATTATGGCAATCAGCAATCCAGGGTTCTCTTGCAATTCCACTCTCGACCTAATCCAATACTTCACAACATCAGGTCACAACAGGGGCAATGGAAGAAAACCGGGAGGAAAACGACAGGGGGGGATACAGGAAAAAGAGACGAGTGAGAGCCAAGTTGTCCATTACATGCTTTGCTGCAACACTGGAATCTGTGCACCAAATGACCTTGTCCTCTCACATTCAAACAGCCGGATAGCAGATGGATTGTACTCATATTATCTCTGTGTGAAACGCTGCTTAGTGGGTCAAAGCGGGGGAAATAATCAACCATGTTATGTAAAACTGCAGAGAATTTCACAGACGATGACACTGAGGTCACATCTGCTCCACACAGCCCTTTATCTTACTCAGCCAGCGTGTTCAGATTAAAATATTTCGGCGCTTGTGGTCACTTAGTTTAACATATCTATGAAGGATTTTATTTAACGAAAGGCACAGTAGAAATAATGGCTGCGACCTCTGGCTCATTCTTTGGTGCAGGCCTCCCTCTGAGGACAATTATCCATCACATCTGACCTGCTGCTGTGTTTCATACATTACTGAGGTCATCTGAGTGCAAATACCAGCTGAGGGCTGAATCCAGCAGGCTGTAATAACAGACAACCGAGCAGCCGGCCTGAGACGAGTCAGGTAGTCCTGCTGATCAGATGGTCACAGTTAGCCAAACGTAACTGCTGCGTCGGCTCTGATCCGCCACTATTCGGATTCAAACAAGGTTCCTGGGCTGTGACAGAAATCCAGACTGGAAGAGTAACTTGTGTTCTCAGGTTTCACAGGTGAGACTCTGTGGAGGAGGGGCAGGACGGTTCCTGCAGGGCCTTTATGGAGCCCTGATCCCTCTCCCTTTCATTCCCCTTTCATTGCCTCATTCTGCACTGTTTACTGCCAGCCTCAGTGACTCAGGCCCGGTTTCTGCGAGGCCTCATCGTCTCCCAGGAAACAGCCACCAGGTAGCATTTACACTGAACCCAAAATACAGAGTTCAGCAGTGGAGACACGGACTTTCACAGCAAAACAATGTTGATTTAAACAACCAGTCAGTCAGTTACTTCTTAGTGTTTATGACTGTGTTGTTCCCTGTCAGCACGGACAAGGAAAAAGACAAACCTTCCACTTTTAAGCCATTTTAAAAGCACTGATGGGTCAGGGGAGGAATACTAAAGAGGACGTTTATGGATGTAGTGAAAGAGGACACGAAGTTAGATGGTGTAAGAGGACAGGATGCAGAGGACAGGGTTAGATGGAGGCAGATGCTGTGGCGACCCCTGAAGGGAAAAGCCAAAAGGAAAAGAAGAAGTTCTGGGGATGAATAGATGAAACTGTTGGTTCAACACTTGATAAATATCATAAGACTCATAAAATGCGGCACAGAAACATTCATGGTCTCATTTATCACCAGTCGAAACTGAAGCGGTCAAACTTGCCATTTTATTTCATGAAGCAACGATAAAAATGCCTCTGAGAGCAGTACTATAAGCTTAATGCTAACATGTAAGCATGCGGAACAGCTCATAGGCCAACATGTCAACACCCTCAAGGCCCTCAGAGACAGAACATGGTGTGCAATGGGTGTGGCATGGGATGAGTTTTCAAAGCTTCCGGCAGGACTTTGTCACCTCACCCTTTCAAGCGGAAAGCTACCAGTTTACACATCATCGTATATACATCATCAATGGGTATGCTGACTGACGCACTGCAGCAAAACATTGTTGTGCAATGATACCTATTGAAATGAATGGGTTTCGAAGAGTGACAACGCCGTTGTTTTGTTCTGCTCTTAAGATCAAAACGCAAAAGAAACCAAATATCATGACAGGCAGTTTTCACCACTGAGCAAACAACTTGGGACAGAATCACCAATCAAATCTGATAAAAGATACTTGGAAAGTTTGTTGACTTTCCCCAGAAATTTGGTCTAAAATGCAGGTTATACTTCTATACTTGATTACAGGTTAATCCAGGATGCTGCAAGGAACAGTCTACCTGTGAACACTCCCTCATCACAACTCTGAACGAGCCCAACCTAATGGAGGTCAAACTTCCTTAATGTTAGCCAAACTTTCATTCCAAGTCAGCTCAAAACTAACTGACATTATGTCAAAGAAGTTGTTGGTGTGGCTGCATTTTGTTCAAACTGATGGATGTGTAAACTTTGCAAAATGTAGTTTGTGTGTCACAGCTCAATACCCAACATAACAGATCATCTAGGATCAGCAGTTAGCTTGTCTGTGTTAGATTCCTCATAGTTCATGTGCTGAATCACCAGTTAATACAGTCCATTTTCAGAAATCATACAAATATCGGCAGTTGGTCCACTCAGTCTGCGCTTATAATTTCAGTATAAAGTAATCAGATTTAAATGATTTAATATGCTGCAAAAACAAGCTTTTTATGTTGATTTAGAATTAATATAGGCTCATAAGAGTGGCAGGTAGAGTTCACGGAGTTCACTGTGGCCCATTTAGTTAATCTAGAGATAACGTGCAGATATGTTTCCCCATGACCAAAGTTGAACAGTAGATACAATTTCAACTGACAAAGATTTGCTTTGGTTGAAAGCAGCCCAACCTCTGAGGGATTCTTTGTATGACAGTCAGGCCTTTATAGGTGTCTCATGTGGTAAAGCTTCATCACATGCTTTAACTCTATTACACAGGGAATATTTAACTGACGTTTGACTTGACTCAAATCACAATATCTACCTGCTTTAATTACAATTATTATTGAAGTTTAAAGTAAAACAGCACAACTGATGTAAAAGGCCTCCCAGCTGCAGGCTTCCAGGGAGCCTGCTGGTCACATCAGTCTTGTGCCATTGTTCTGCTCACGTCTGCACAATGTCAGGGTCTGGTGTTACATAATATTCACTGCAGTGGCAGCTATACACAAGAGTGTTTGGAAACTTTTTGAAAACAGGAAATTACAGGCAAATGGCCAGGGCTTTAGGAGGAACTGGGCAGGTCCTGCAGTAAAGGGTGAGAAGGAGAAGATGGAGCTTCTGTAAAGCTTTAAACTGCAGCAAGAACTCAGCGTGGGAACAACGTCACTCCTTAAACCTAACACGACAATTCAAAGCCTTTTTTAAACAGTTGCATCTAGTTAAATCCCCCTCTGCCACTTCAAAATGTAGGCACGCTCTTATTTTTTTTTTAAGTACTTGCTTCTGGGAGTCTTCTTGTCAACATTGTGGATTTCAGTGAAAAGCAGGAAGCAAGGCAGGAAGAGTATAATCTCCAATTTGATATGATACAACAACACTCAACTGATGGATTAAAGATAAAACAGAGATTATCTTTCTGTTTGCTGTGATGGATTATCTCACGCTGTCACAATCATCCTTTTATACAAATGGCTTCTCTTGAGGGAAGATTAAAAAATGGAGACGTTGCACAACACAGCGAGCTCCCTAATGTGAAGACAGAGGTGATGTAAGTGGTGATACGATGTGTTGAAACTTTGTCATGCCACAGTTTAATAAATGGTAATAAAAAAGTCACCAAGTTTGTTGGTGTGTCTCCAATTCTGTTTAGGATGATCTTCTGAAGGAGAATAATGATGCCTGATATTCTGATTTTACGTCTTAAAGTGATGCATTATTGGAATAACAGATTTAAATGCAAAGATCGAAGGTTTTCCAGCAGAACATTGAACTGTAATGAGAGTATCAAGGCTAATCCCTTCACTGATCAGTGGTTTTAAAGTTGTGGTTGATCAATGTAGCTATGGACTGAATGATTATTAAGGCTAATATTTGATATTTTCCCAGTTATTGGTATTATCATTTTTGTTTAGGAAATAAAATGTGCTACTTTGGCTCTGAGAAACATTCAATCACTGAAAGCGATTGTTTACACAGAGACACTGATGAGCACATTTGCAGAGCAGAGCAGCTGAGGTGAATTAGCAGAGGGCTGACAGATGTTGCTGAAGTTGTAATAAACACTGTAAACCTCCACAAGCACTCCCGATACACTGAAAACTCCCCGACATTGCACTTATTTGTGTCGGTGCCACTGGAACTTATTCTGCTGAGGTGCTAGGCTAAGGCTAAGAGGTGCCTCTGTGCCTCTTAGGATGTGGCTATCATTACCTGGAGCAACGTAGCATCTTGCTGAAGTAAGATTAATTTCAACACTCATTCTGACAGACACGTTTCGCTAGCAGAGACACAACCTGCAAAAAATGCTGAACAAGATGCACAGCCATCTCCACAAATCATGACATTAGCTACTTTCACAGTGGCTAAAGCTATGCTAATAGCTAGCACCTAAGTTGGAAGGCAGTCTGGAAAACAGTCTGGAAAACAGTAACTAATAATGCTTTAATAAGCTGTCACTATATTGCAGTACTGCCACTGTACATAGGTTGATTTTTACACATTTTCTTTATTTTACTTTATTTTATCTATACTGTATTTTGATCCTTTTTTTAATGTAAGGCACTAATACAAAGATTAGAGAGAAACATCTATTCAGTTCCTCTGTATGCCCTGGCTATGTAGAGAAATTGTCAATAAAAATATTCTATTCTGTTCTAATTAGTGAGCAATAAAACGACACTATAGAGAAAGATTAACAAAACAGAAGAACAAACAACTGCAGGAGACAAATTGTTATTGATCTCAATCAATCAATCTCACAGCAAACAGGACAGCATCACAGCGTCGTGTTATCACTCCTATTTCTAATGCAGAGAAGTCATCCTTGTTCCTATTAATACAATAGACATGCAAAAAAAAAACAGGTTTCTACAGATATTTTCATCAGGAAAAAGAGGATTTGGATCAGAGTTCACAGAAAATTCGTACTTGTCATTTTCTATTTTTGACATAATAAGGTGGAGGCAGAATTAATTAATCCAGCCTGATCTTCGCGGGGTGTCGATGCGTATTAAATCATCAGGAATTATTTTTGAAAGCAGTCCAGAGATGTCCACTCACAGGAGCGAGCTGCTTCACTGTCAGCCGTCAATGATGTAAACCAACAACCAAACCGCTGAGCTATTTGTGTCATTCGTCCCAACAGAAACAAACTCATCTCAGGGTAAATTCTCATCATTCCTTAGTGACACTGACACTAACGCTGGAAGTAGTTTTTTCTCTTTTCTAATTTAACCATTTGCTTTCTTTCACTCTGAACAAGTGCACACTTGTTAGCGGCAGCATACTTCTGCAGTCGGAGCTGGCAGCCACACAAACAAACACATAAACACATACAGTGTTACTATGACCTAATCACAATGGACCGTCTGTTACATCAGAGCAGCAACAACAGCAAATCTTTGTCCTACCACCTTGAGTCAATAAAAAAAACCCTGTAAGTCAGTTACTGTGTTTGCATGCACAGATGGAAACTTGAAACTACCCAGTAAACAGCACTATTGTCTTTAGCTCAAATGAAGCAAACAGAGTTAAAGTAGGATGCAGACGCCTGGAAAAGTCATTTGTCTCTGTGAATATATATAAAGAGAGACATGAACAGGTAAATGTAGCAAAAATGTGCAAAAAGTTTCTTTTGCTTTCACTGTTGCTTTGATATTAGCATCTCAAACTACAGGGTGGGCCAAAAGTAGGCTTACAGTTGTTTCACTATTTGTTTCACATTTTAGATCTAATTTATCCAAACCATAATTTCAAATCAGTATTCCATATAACTCATTCATGTTTTGGAATGTTATTTAAGCTATTTCTTCCGATTTTGGTTTCGATTTTTATGTTTTTTTTTTTTGTTGTTTTTTTGCAGGGATTGTGAGCGATGGCAAACAAATGAAGTCAATAGCAAATAAAGTGGATAAGAAAGCAGTATTGGAAGTGTGAAAATGCCACGCAGGAGCGCATATCATGGCAAGGAGCCTTTAACACTCCTCACCCTCCCAATAAAAGGTTTTTTTTTTTAAAATGCAAAGCGCATACCTACTAAGTGTAAGCCTACTTTTGGCCCACCCTGTAGTTTGAACAGACAAACTGGTGCATTTTTGTGCTTTAAAACCCTCTTAACCCTAAAACCTACAAGTAGATTTGAAAGGCACAATTTCTTTTTTCAAAAATCACCTAAATTACACTATTTGTCAAAGCCAGAAACTGTAAAAACAGAAAAATCCCCAGATTTTCCAACTTTCCAATGACCCCTGAACTAATCATGTGTAATGTCGGCTTCCATTGTGAAAAATAACCTTATCTAAGCTTAACAGTGTGATATTTCATTAGTAGGGCTGCAACTAATGATGAATTGTCTGAGCATCCGCTTTTGATGACGTATCGTGCTCAGACGATTCGTTAGTTGCAGCCTTAAAAATCAGTTAATTCTACATGCCTTATTTAAAATTTGCCAAAAATAAAACATGCGCATAAGATTACATAAAAAAATTTAAATTCTGCACTCCCTAATGCAACCAAAAAGCCATGAGTGACTTAACTGTGACAAACAGTAACGAGAGAAAAATTCTGCAAATTTTCGATTGAACTTCAGACTGAGTCTATACAGAGAACATAGAAGTGAACTATGGAAAGAGAGAGTGAGAACAAAATACAATCAGCTTGAGGCATAAAATAATTGCAGTGTGACTCAAAACCAGTGTACAGGAGGAGCAGGTTGTTGGAAGATACTTTCAGCTTTGATGTGCAGTGTGGTATGAAAAAGTATGTGGAGGTTGTAAAAATGCAAATAGTAAAACATGTTCAACCACTATGTTGTTTCCACTCTTATTAACATCTGTGGGCACTTGTAGAAATGTTTTACATGTTGATTTCAGGTTGTGTTAGTTTTTGTAAAGAAAAAAACACCTTTTTTAAGCTTGATGACATTATAACTTTGTTAAACTGGAGATAACACATTTGAGTCAATGTGAGTGTTGGAAGCTGGCAGCCTTCTGAAGATGAACCAGTTAGATCCAGATCAACCACATAAATCCTCAGATGGAATGGTACTAATGTGCTTTTAGGAAGGCAATCATACAGAGACACACTCTAACAAACCAGCACCCTCTCTAGAGCAACGTGGAGTCATTGTGTAACTTGCAATCCATTCACATTTCATAGGAGTTTAAAAAATGAAACTGTTTCAACTTCTACTCATGGTTGTGCTGTTTCCATAGAGGTGCAGGACTTTAGTGAAAAATGAGATCACAGTGAGTAAAAATGTGTCAGGAGCAAAAACAAGAACATCCAGAAACCGCTCGGAGTTCTGAGTGTCCACATGACAAAGTGCTTTACTTTGAAAATATGCCTCAAAGCAACAATAGTGAAAAGGTGAAAAAAAAAAAGACTCTTGTTTTCACCGTGATGCTACAAAATAAACTGGTGCCATAATATGAGCATCTGTGCTTTGATTTTAACAGTATATTGTTATAAATGAAGGTGTTAACCAAACCGACGCGATGCTAGGGCTTATTTAGACACAAGTTAAAGTTTAAAAAAAAAAAACTGGCACAAAGGCAGCCGCAGTGATGCCACAGCTACAACATGACAGAGGTTTGAGGTTGAAGCTGGAGGGAAACTGACTCTGCAAAGAGTGTTTCTAGTTTATTTATAAGAGTCTCATCTGTAGCATGAAAACTAGACTATAACCAAATGATTCTCAGCCTTTACACTGCTGCATTCAGAATAAAAGTGTGACTGTGAGCTTGTAGACTGCATGCTCACCCTGTGTTCTCTGGAGAGTGGGAGGAAATGGAAAGTCCATGATAAGGGGTTAAATAAAGGCTAATGACTACGTTAAGTAACAAACTGTCTTGTTTTCCACAAGCTCCGACGTAATGGACGCAATAAATGACCCGAGAGCAGCTATGTGGGCTAAACACGACAAGTGGCTGTCAGGGGAAATAACAGTAAGTTTATTTTTATACAACTCTGTAAGGGCAGACAAAGTGATCTAAGTTTAAAAATAGAAGGAACATTTAAGAAGATCCGCTAATGTGGAATTGATGCCACGCTCATGTTTGTCTGTTAAAGATCAGATACTGGGTCGAAAAGAGCAAAAAAAATTAATAAATCAGTGAAAAAAAAAGATGAAAATTTGGCAGTAAAGGTAAAATACGTTAACTGTAAAAATAATAGCTCATTTCTGACAAATACTGAATTTTTCAGCTGATTTAACTACAATAAAACTGTTATTTTACAGTTAGGCATTGTAAAAGAACAAAATAATATTTGTAAAAATACAGATTTTTGATGTGGATGTTATTTATAGTTTTTGCTTCTTTTTTTCTAAACAGTCAACATGTAAATTAACACATTTCTCTGAGATTTTACTATATATTGTCTGTAATTTGAACTAACATTAAAATTATTTATCATTTTTCAATCCTTAATATAAAATACATTTTCTTTCAATTAGTGTCAAATATCTGTAATTTTTTTTCCTGGTATAAATACAGTAAAAAAATAATGCAAATTTACCGTAAAACATTAAAAAACAACAAATTAAAATCCGTAAAGTTGCTGATTTTTGATGTGGATATTATTTACAGTTTTGGCCAGTTTTTGAAGGTTAATTTATTAATTAAAACCCCTTTACTGCAGTAAAATATGAATATTAGTCAAAACACTGTCATAAATTCTGAATATTAAAGCTAAAATACTGCAGGAAATGATGAATGTTAGAGCTAAAATAGTGCAGTAAAATATGAATATTAGAAGTCAAAATACTGCAGTAAATCATGTTTACAAGTTATTATCTGCAATTTAAAAAATGGGGAAAATTTGGAAAATAATAGTGAATTGTTCTGAAAATTACAGCTACAAACTGTTGAAAAATATCCAGATTTCACAGTGTAGTGTGGCCCAAATGTGACAAAAATTACCTATTAGAATTTGTCAAGCTCACAAATTCACACATCTCATGCAATTACTGTTCCTCAGTTTCTGCATTGTCAGTGATGATGTGCAAAAAACTATCTTTATTCCAAATTTTCATAGACTTTCAAATTGAGCAGTGATGCTGTGCTAAATTTTGAGGCTTCCTAGTGACGGAAAATTCACTTTAATTCTCTCCTGGGTGTCAAAACCAGGCTGCACATGAACCTTAATGACCTTAAAGGCTGTCTGTTGCAGCACAAGTTCTCAAAACGGACATATTCTGCATGAAAAACTTCAGTATCACTTGTTCTTTTCATGTATTTCTACATAGACATGGTGCTAAATCTCACTTGAAGTTCCTAGAAAGAGTCACAACAACATTCTGGTGACTTTGAAACATTTCCAAGACTACGTATTTTCAACAGTGCATCTTTTTGTTTCTTGAATCCTGAAACTTTGATGAAAGTTAAGGGTCAGAGGGAACCCTGTCATTTGAATCCTTTACACAAAACACCAATTAGACACCGTTCAGACTGTGACAGATCTGTGTGTTCTGTAAATACAGCTGAAAGTGAACCACCCGGTCAGAAAAAAAGACATTTCTCTGTAGTTTATCTGCAGGAGCATCAGTGATGAGCAGTGATGTGGTGAATAAAGTGCATCTGAGGAGTTAAAGCAGCAGAAACAGGAGGAGGAGCGACGAAACTGCAGCTCTGAGACAAACTCTACGTTCAGCCGACAGACCGGCGGCTCTGAATCCTGTCGGTTTACACATCAGCTCCGTCTGTAAAGTTGTTATTATATTGTTTAGTCCTGCAGAATTACTGCTGTGCAGGAAGGAGGAGGAGAGAAACATGTTTCACTGGAAATACCTTGAAAAGATTGACAAATTGTGCTTGTACTGCTGGTATTTTAACTGTAGTGTGCCAGTAATTATTATTTAAGGGTTTTTTCTTCTATAAGGTTTCTTTTAGTCGCCATATTTGATCTACATGTTACAGTATCTTAGTCTGTTTTAATGCTTGTGTGAGTTAAACACAGTTTTGCACTCCATTTCTATAATATTCTATGACAGCCCCGTAAAAAGCAAATGATATTTGATTCATATCTAATAGTGCTGGGTGAGTGGATGAAAATATCAGCTGATGGCAGTTGGTTAAATCTATTGTTGGCTGGTTTTTTAGGTAATTTTAGCCACTTTATTTTGTTGATTTAATGGTCTGCCTCTTTGAGATTTCAACTCGGTTAATAATTAACCTGTGAAGTGCAACTGAAAGCTTGTGCTAACAGGAACTGATCATTTTATTTACGCTCTTGTTGCACTGATTTCTATCTTTGACAAAACAGAGCAGCAACTAAATGACAGTTATGCCGTCTTTACTGATTACTGTCTGATCAATTGGTAAAGAAAAGCATCATCAAAAGCATAAATTATATTTGAAAACAAGACCAAAACCTGTATGTGTGGTTGTGCACTTTCATAGTTAACAGTAAATTTGTACCTATAGAGGCTTCAAGTGGAGCATAACTTCATCTGATGTGCTTCTACTCTCTGGATTTGTCCAAGCAAATTAATTATTTTACTTGCTGTTCTTTGATATATATATATATATATATATATATATATATATATATATATATATATATATATAAAAAAATTGTTGTTTTTTTTTGGTAAATAATGGTTTGTTATTTTACAACTTTAAAACATTGACCAAAAAAAAAAGTATTAATTTACGTCAGCTGTAAAAAACAGGCAAAAACTGTGAATAATGTTGACATCAAAAATCTGTATTTTTATTCTTTTACGAAATTAAAATAACCTTAAAATGGCACTTTTTTAAATATTAATTTTAAATATTTTGTTAAAAAAATTTTATTTTATTTTTCTGTTATTTAAGAGAAAAAAATCTGTATGTTAAAGATTGAACAAATATATTTTTTAATGAATTTAACTGTTATTTTACAGCTTTTTATCTATAATATCTAGTAAAATCACTGAAAAAAATTCTGTATTGACATCCAAATTCTGTATTTTCATTCTTATACAACATTTAAGATAACCACAAAATTATTTCTTCTTTTTTCTGACTGAATTTAAATTGTTTAAAAAAGTTTTTTCTTTTACTTGCTACTATTTGATAGAAAAATATGTGAATTAAAGATTGAAAAATTCTAAATAATATTTTAACTGTTATTTTACAGTTTTTGATCTATAATATCTAATAACTGGAGAAAAAAACGTATTAATTTACATGTCATTTAGGAAAAAAAAACAGGACAAACTGTGAATACTACTGGCATCAAAAAACTGTTTTTGTTCTTTTACAACATTTAAAGCTATATTTAGATTTGTTTTAAAAAAATCTTTATTTTACTTGCTTGTACTTGACAGAAAAAATTATGTATATTAAAGAGTGAACGACGATAAATAACGTTTTAATTGTAATGTTAACTGTAACGTTTTATCTATAATATCTAGTAAAATAATTGAAAAAAGTTGTTAAAAAAAAAAGCCAAAACTGTGAATAATGTTCAAAAATCAAAAATCGGTATTTTTATTCTTTTAAAGCATTTAAATTGCATTACTTTTTTAAAAACTGTATTTAATTGTTTAAAAAATCTTTATTTTAATTGCTGTTATTTGATAGAAACAAATATGGATATTAAAATATTGAAAAATTATAAATAATGTTTTAACTGTTATTGTACAGCTTGTTATTTTTCCTGTTTTGGTAAAATACAGATAATATCTAATAAAATCATTGAAAAAAGTATTAATTTATATGTCATTGCACAATGTATGACAATAAAATAAAAGTATTTTAAATAAACTAAAAAACAAATATTTCTCAGATATTTGACATTTAAGGAAAAATTAAATGGAGCAAAAATCTGAATTTTACAGAGGCAGAATCTGATAAAATCTCAGGTTGATATAAACTCCAGCACTCTCTGTATAATTAAACCTCCTCTGCTCTCCTCCCTCTAATAGAAATCTAAAACTCCTCCTCCACTTTCAGTCTGCTGTCAGATCAGCCAGGAATCCGGTTCACCTGTGGAACCAAAACCTCTCGGCTACGCCCAAAAAACGCGACGTCACGGCTGCAAACATCTGCTGACGGAGTGATTTATAAGCTGCTGCAGGAAGCGAGGCGCTGTGGAGGACAGGAGCTGCAGCCGAGACATCCTGACTTCAAACGTTACGGCCACTCATTTGTCATCGCGCCTGAATCCACAGCGAAACTGCCTGAAATGGTTTTGCTGTATCTGTGCTGAAGGGGGAGAATGTGCTCGGATCAATAAGCATCTCATCAAAAACATGTCTGACAGCATTCCCTGAGAGGCTGATGGAGCAGAGCAAGAGTGAAAGCAAGAAGCAAGTCAAGAAGCACATCTACATACTGAAGGCTGCTGCAGTTTTCAGTTAAATCACCAGTTTCATGACTTTATTACGTAAGAAATGACAAAAATGGGGGATTAGTTCCTTGTTTTCTTTGGGTTTTGAGTTTTTGTTGGATAAAAAGACTTTTATAGCATTACTTTATTGGCATTTTAGCACTTATTGAAGAGAAATAGCTTTTAGATTAAAGGATAATGAAGATAATCTTAGCTGTATCCACCTAAAGCAGCCAACTGGGGTTGCAGCTAACTATTATTTCCATTGTTGATTATCCTGTTGAAGGTTTTCTGCATTAATCAATTAGTTGTTCGGTCAATAAAATGTCAAAACCCCAGAGTTAACAGCCTCATATTTCTTGTTTTGTCCTCAAACCCAAAGATATTCAGCTTATTGTCACAGAGCAGGAAAGAATTTAGTCTTTTTTCCCTAAAAACAGTAGCTGACAATGCAATCTCCCCACAAAGTCAAGATGAGGCCTTGTCCTGCACAAGTAATTCTTAAAATTCAGCTATTTATAAACACAGTCTCAGGTCACTGAAAACTTTTGGAAAACTCCTTCCAGGTCGTAGATATTCGGAAATGTTAATAACATTAATAAATAGAGTTGTAACTGATGATTATTTCCATTTGTATAATCTGTTGATTATTTTCTGGAAGAATCTATTAGTTGTTTGGTCTAGAAAATGTCAGAAAAGCCCAAGATGACATCCTCAAATGTCTTGTTTTGTCCACAAGCCAAAGATTTTCAGTTTACTGTCCAAAAAGCACAGAAATAAACCAGAAAATATTCACATTTAGGAAGCTTCAGAGAACTCAGATTTTTACCTTGAAAAATGGGTTGATAATTATAATCGACTAATTGCTGCAGCTCTACAGCCAACTACTAGTGCTCCGTTTGCCTCCTGAACAGGTGACTCAACATTCAAATACTGTGATAATGAGCTCAGCTGGTCGCCTCAGACTCACACTGCTTCCCATTTTAAAGGGAACATGAAAATAAGAGCGATAACACAAACTTTGCATCTGTGTGCAGCAAGTGATGACAACCTCACCTTCACAGAGAAACCCTCTAACAGAACCAGTTTAACCCTGATTGTGTACTAGAGTGTGTTATTCCAACGTAGTAATAGAAAATCCAACTCCACAGTTTCAATTTGCTGTCAGTTTAATGTTTTTGTTGGCACGCCTCATTTGAAACCTTGTACGCACTCGAAATGCATCCTTAACCCTCCTGTTAGGTTAGTTTTTCAGGAACAGCAATGTTCTCGAGTCAGTTTAACCTGGGGCATGTTTAATTATCCAAAAATGGTAGTAAACATTGTTCATATGTCATCGTTAACTCCATTACGAAGCATTAAAATATTTAAAATATTTAGTGCAGTGGTGTTCTTTACCTCTCACACATCATGGTTCAGTGAGGATAATTGAGGTACACTGGAAAACCCTACATATAAAATACAAAAGCTTTACATGACATTGATTTTTCTATTTTTTTATTTTACATTTTGAATTGTTGGGCTGTACAGTGGCTCGGCGGTTAGCATTTTCTCCCTGTAGCTAGAAGATCCCTGGTTCACGTCCTGGCCTTCCCCAGATCTTTCTGCATGGAGTTTGCATGTTCTCCCTGTACATGTGTGGGTTTTCTCCGGGTTCTCCAGCTTCCTCCCACAGTCCAGAAACATGCAGAGGTTAATTGGTAACTCTAACCTGTCAGTAGGTGTGAATGTGGGTGTGATTGTTTGTCTGTATACGTAGCTCTGTGACAGACTGGTAACCTGTCCAGGTGTTCCCTGCCTTCACCTTAACTCACCTGGGATAGACTCCAGCTCCCCATAACCCCAGTGAGGATTAAACACTGTATAGATAATGGATGGATGGATGGATGGATGGGTGGATGGATGGATGGATGGATGGATGGATGGGTCAATCTGACTCACAATATAACAGGAGGGTTAGGCTGTGCTAGACTCCTACTAAATGATGTGTTGGTTGCAATGAAATCCACTTATTATCGTTTTTTTCGTCTTTCAAGGTCAGGATTTTAAAGGAGATGTTTTTTTCACAGGAATAAATCGTGTTTTCCTGGCATTTTGGACAATTAAGTTCAAAAAGATTCATTCCCATGACAAATTTGGATTGACATTAAGTTTAGAGACGCCTTAAAAACTGAAAACACACCTGAGCTCGGTGACTGAACACATTCCTGCTTCCATCCATCACACCCGGCTGTGCACCTGTCACATGCATTCCCATCGTACCACAACTTCAACACACACTTCCAGCATTCCTCCCCCAGCCTTCCCCTGCAGGCTCAGGTGTTCCCCACAAGCAGCTCCGGCAGCCAATCAGGAGCCTCGGCAGCAGCTTCAAGACTCTTCAAAAAGTGTGTTTTCTTTACAGATCGGTCACTTCCCCTCGGAAACAAATGCTGGATTAGTTGCCGCCGTTAGCAGCATTTACTCAGCTGGAAACTGATATAAGAAGAGAAAATAATCTCCTCCATCCTAAAACTGCTTCCTGTACTTAAAGATCTTCCTTTGTCTGTCCAGAATTTTAGTTTCGAAGCCTCCAGCTGTTCTGCAACTCATAACCCCCGCACATCCGTCAGCTGGAGTTGATTGTGACGCTTGAATCATAACTCAGAACACATTTACTCAGAATGTAAAAACTTTTATAACTCTATTGTTATACGCTTGTGTCAGATTCCTGTTGCCTCATTATAATGTTACGATGCATTGTAAAGTTTTCCTTAGTGGTTTGACAGCCGTCAAGATATAAAAATGTACAATATTATCTTTATTATCTGCACTAAGGGGGGTTGATTTAAAAGATAATAAAGCAGAAGCAGGTTTTTAATCAGAGAATGCACGTCTTCCTCTTTTATCTAATAGAAAAAACTCTATAACCGACTAACAAGCTGATTTAATATCCATTATAAAGTGGCGACAGAGTTGACATCTTTGCTCCTTTATGTTACTTATCAAATCTGATTCATTTAAAGGACACATTTAGTTGTTGTGCATGACTTATAGCACTACAGAAGCAAGATATTTATGAAAGAAACTGAAACAGGGCTGCAAAAAGAAGCATTAAATTAACAAATTGTGTCTTTTTGTCAATTATGCACAACTTTAATGACTTATTGATTCACCACAAGCTAAATCTAATTGTAACTTTGTGAATCAGTATCTTGAAGGGAGATCTGTGCCATTTTCAGTCCTAAACTGTAGTAAGCACAACGTTTAGATTGGTCTGGACACATAGAAAATCTCACTAACTACAATTTTTTTGCCTCCACAGATTAAATATGGCTTGTTGTTGATTGTCTCAGTGGAGTGAAGGATGGACGTATCAAAAGGTAGGGTGAGGGTGAAGGAAGTGATTTTTTGGGGCTAAAATGAATTTTAGCCAAGACCAATTCTTTAGTTTCGGCTGATGGTCGTCCAGAACAGGGTTTGTCCGTGACACTGCCCATTTCTTTAAACTGTTTAACCACCTTCACCACCGTGGAAAAGCCAAGTGGAATCCTCCATGGATGATATGCATTAAATTCATCTGCTGTCTTTTAATAGGTCCATCCTTCACGTCCACTGAGAAGTACCAGTTCAACTCTTCCTTCTTTCAACAAAGCTCTGGTGGCAAAATATTAGAGTTAATGAGATTTCCTATACATCCAGACTTTAGAGACACTCTGTACAATACAGTGAGATGAGCAAAAGCACCTTAATTTTCACTAATGATGATCTACAGAGAAAGACAATCATCGGAGGCCACATGTAAAACAGAGTTTTTCTTCCTTCATTCACAAAAAAATGAATAAAAAATCTCTTCCCACTGGCACTGAACAATTTCTCAGTATTAATTTGTAATAATATTTTTTAAAAATGCAATTAGGAAATCGAAAAGGCTGTAATTCAGAATGTAGGTTAAGCACTCCGTGTGAAAATTGTTGTTTGTGCTTTTACATCTTCAAGCTTCTTCCATGTGTCAGTCACACTTTTGCTAATGCTCAATCACATGTTGTAAAATCTGTCACACCGTTAATGTGTGTGTGTGAACCTCAGGTTAATAAAACACTGAACAAAAAGGAGTATTGATCATTTACCATAATTGAATTGAAGGAAGACATTAAAAAGTTACATCACGAATCAAATCAAATGCAAATCAATCAGCCCGACTGTCCACATGACAATCCAAAAACACCTGATGCACCTATGAGAGCTCCTAAAGTCATGCTGGCCAATCAGAAGTTTGAAAAATAAGCTACTACAAATTACCGCAACGATGCATTAAAGAAGCAGTAAATCCACTGTGTGGACAGACAGAAAAATGAAGTTAATCCTGAAGATCACACATCTATATAATGTTCAAAAACATGTCTCAAGTCCTGTTAGCAAAATTAGCATTAGCACAACTGTGATTGCATCCACCATTGCGCACCATTCGTCTCATTAAAAAGGAGATATTGATCCACAGTCTGATGTCAAAATGCAAAAAACCCAACAGAGCTGCAACAATTATTCAATTAATTGTCATAATTGAATTCATTTGCAACTATTTTGCAAGTATATGAGCAATATTTAAGAGAAAAAATTCAGTTCAGCTTCGTTTCAGTGACCTAAATCTGCATTTGTGTTTGAATGACAGACCAGAATACATGGGAAAAGCTGCATTTTTAGAAACATTTGCAGACACGAGCACAAGATCTAATTAGACTTTGTGGAGTGATTACAATGTCAAGTAATCTTTTCAAGAAAAAAGTTGAAATTCTCACCATCTAGCTTCTTAAATATGAGTATTTTCTGGGGGGTTTTCTCCTCTATGTCAGTAAATTCAATATCTTTGGGTTGTGGACAAAACAAGACATTTGGGGATGTCATCCTGGGCTTTGGGTACCACTAATGAACATTTTTCTGTGTTTTCTGACATTTTCTAGACCACACTACTCATAAATTAATCATAAAAATAGTTGCAATAATCTCAACATGTCATGAGATTCTTAATATCTTAACAAGAGAAGGCATTTTCTAAAAGCTCCACTTTCAGTCAGTGACCTAAAACTGGTTTTGCTTGTGGACAAAAGGCTAAAAAACGCTGAAAAATCTACATTTTACATGACACAAATGTACAGGTGCACAAGGCCTAAACAAGCTAGAGAGATTTCATTCTCAGCTGCTGTTTTCAAGGTCAAGAATGAACTTTCGGTTTCAAATTCTGCTGCAGCTCTGTGCAATAAAATTACAAATACAAATCAAATCAATGTGGTATTAATAGGACACTTTAAAGCATCTCATAGGATCCTGAATGTGAAAAAGCACCAGATCACGTGTACGTTATTTCAGCAGCGTGAGGCGAAACTACCCAACGTCTCCCGTGACGACGACTTGCCCATGTTTGGTCAATAAGCTCACCAAAGCCTTCCTCTCAGCACTTCCACCTTTACATGCTAATTTCCTGTGGGAAACCCAGTAGCAACCCAGACTGTATTAAATGTACTAATACTCTAAATAATGAGCTATTTCTGCACTATGAGAAGCAGAAAATGAACCAAAATGCAAATGAGCCGCAAGTCATGTAGTGAGTAGAGTTCTGAGTGAGAGTTTTGCTTTCTGCTGATCTGAAAATGTACTTTTTTTTGTTCTTTTTGTGGCAGCGACTGTCCTGTTTTGGAAACCGAGTACGAACACAAAGGTCTGGATGTTCTCTCCAAGTTCCTAAAAAGCATTCCTGGGATAAAACCGCCATCCCATAATGACGTAGAAGAGTCAGACAGAGGAGAACGTAGCGAAGACAAAATAAAAATCCCTCCAGGGATAATCTCCAGATGGATGATAACATCATAGCAGGTGAAGGATGAGGGCCAGCAAACATTCGGCTTTTTAATTTTTTTTTTTTTTTTCAATCGGAGCGTCGCAGCAGCACAGACTCACACCGGAACCTGTTGCTGTGGCAACTGCAGGTTTCTGTGGCAACGGTGGGAGATACTAAAATCAACAGAGACTGAGTCACTTCCTGTCTCACACAATCCTTCCTCATTTGAAAGCGCAGCCCGCGACGACGTCAACGACAAGCTAAAACACACACGAGGCTGCTAAGATCAGGACACACACACACACACACACACACACATACAAGTGTGTGTTTGCATGTGCGTTAATTTGTGTGTGTGTGTGTGTGAACAGATCTCACTGACTTCATAAAGTCCTGCTAACACATAAAAAGTTTGCCTTTGTGCTGAATACAAAGTTTGTACGGCTGTTTCGTACGTGCTTTTTATATTAATACAAGATTCTGTCAGTTTAATACAGTTATAGCTATTAAACCTTCTATTTAGTCATCTTTTTATTTCAGAAATTGACACTACAAGTTGCCATTTTGCCCTGTTCTTGTTTTTTTATGCCATTTCACTTTGGTTTACTGCATAAAATTCTTTATCCTGTTTTACTTTTTGGACATATTTTTGCCTTACTTTTGTAGCACTTTTAGCAATTCGGGTTGTTTTAAAACTTGCTAAAATCAATAAACTTGATTTTATTTGACTTGATCGAGATTAATTGTCCCATTGGAACTGGCTTCATATACTCAAAAACACAAAAAAATGTAAGATTGCATCATTTGTTATGAGTTAAAACAACTTCTAATGAAATTATCTTCAACTAGCAAACTATATTGAGTTAATAGAATTAGCTTTTCCTCTGTAATCAAAGGTATTTTAATTATCAGTCTTAACCATCTGAAATTGTCCAGATATGTTATAATAAGGAAGAAGATATGAAATTCTAAACCTCAAGTGAAGAAAAATTAAGCAATCAAGTCAATTATATTAGGTTGCCTCAACTTGAATTTAGCTTTAATTCAACTAACACAGAAATTAGAGTATAAATTACTCTTCATATTAGGTTGATGCAACATTATTATGTCAACTAATCTTTCAAAATAACGTTTACAACTTCAAAAAATATCTTAAATGTGTATAATACATCTTGATTTTAATATTACAATGTTTAGTGGAGGAAAAACAATTACATAATCAGTTCAGGAACTTGTTTTTAGCTTCACTTTTCCCAGAGCAGATCCACAGGATTAGAACTGCAAGGAATTTCAAAACTACGGTGAAAAAGAAGCCAAAGTTTTCAAGTTTTAATTGCTCTCTACATAAAAGCAGCCATCCAAGGACTCTGACGACATAAAAAACTCTAAAATTGGCAAAATTATGATGAAAATCTTTAAAACTGAGATGAATCTAGACACTTTCCAGCTCTGAGACTTCATCTCCAAACGCCACTTTAAAAAAACACATCTCAGGTGCTTGTTTTTGATGTTGAGACTTTCAGAAATCAACTGAAATACGACCTGAAAGTGTCTAAAAGTCTGAACAAGTCAACAGACTGTGAGAGATTTCAGCCACTAATCCCTGCAGAAGTCGAGTATAAATCAGCTACTTCCTAAAATTCAACCTTGTGGAAGTCGCTGGAATCATTTTATATCAGGTCACATGAGGTTAGAGACGCCGCAGGACCAGAAACCGAATCTGCAAAGTGCTGCTACTCAGTTAATGCAACTGAAACTGGAAAGACTGATTTCCATAATTACACTGACTATTAAACTGTGTTTAATGTGGACAAGTCTCATCAGGTCTGACACCCGTCCAGCTATTAGAGAGAACTACTATTATATACTACTACTATTTACTATTTATAGTACTATTTATACACGTCAAGTGGATTTAAAACCTGAAAATCACTGAATCTGTGGGGCTCAAACAACCAAACTAGAGTCAAGAACCAACTTTAAATGGACGATTTCCAAGTTCGGATGTCAGTTACGAGACTTTTAAGTTAAAAAAAAAAAAAGCTACAATTCTGACAACTGACTGTCTTTCCATGACAAAATGACAGAAATTCAAAGTTCTGCCAAGTTTTCTTCATCATAGACGAGAATAAAGTCAAGTAATTTGTTTTTTTTGAGCTACTATTTTCACAAAAGCTGCAAAAAGAAGGCTTTCAGGAACATACAGTGGCAGTTTTTCACGATTTTCTAACATCTTAGAGACCACATTATCAGTCAGGTATAAAAACTGAACAGTATGTCCATTTTTATTACTTTATGCACTATAAATCCTTCTTTATATCTCCTGAGATCCACTGTGAGAGACGTTTTCTTTGTCATAGAGGAGAATAAAGTCAAGTAATTTTGTTTTTTAGGCTACTGTTTGGACAAAAGTAGCAAAACTAAGGTTTTTCAGGAGCATATAGTGGCTGTTAAGCACAATTTTCTAATATTATAGTGGTGGGTCTTCACTATTTTTGAACATTTCAGGGACCAGATTGTCAGTTAGTAATAAAAATTATTCAGCATTTCACCTTTTGTTACTTTATGCACTATAATAATTTCTTTATATCCACTAATATCCTCTGAGATCCACTGTGAGACACGTTTCTTTGTCATAGATGAGAATGAAGTCAGGGAATTTTGTTTTCTGGGCCGTTTTCGAAAAAATATAGCAAAAAGAAGACTTTTAGGAGCATACAGTGGCTGTTTAGCACAATTTTCTAATATTATAGGGAACAAATAACCAGTCAGTAACAAAAATATAATTTCTCCTTAGATGTGACAGCTCCATTGGTACACTACACACTGTAATTCTTCCATTATATCTACTAATACCCTCTGAGATTCACTGTGAGAGATGATTTCTTGGTCATAGATGAGAATAAAGTCAGGGAACTTTGCTTTATAGGCTATTGTTTGGACAAAAGTAGCAAAATTATGGATTTTAGGAGCACAGAGTGGCGATTTTTAACTATTTTCTAACACCTTAGGGACAAAATTATCAGTCACTAATGCAAATTTTCAGTATTTGCAGCTCTGACAGCTCAGTTTTTACTTCATAAACTATAATTCCTTCCTTATATCCACTGAGAAACCATCTGAAACCTGAATCGGAGCTCTTTGCTTGGACTTGCAGGTGGATTAACTCTCGTCTTCTTACCTTTTGGCCTCCTCCAGGTGACACAGGTACTCGTAGGCCATGTTCTGCTGCCGCCGCTCGTCCATCTCCTCCGCCGTGAGCCGCTCGACGCCATCCAGGACGGCTGCAGCCACAAACACCCACAAAACGACACTTTTTCATTTTCAAAATCAGCAAAAACGTGAATGAATGAAAACATGACACTCTGGATCTGTTGCTGCAGGAAGAGCCCCTGATGACGGTGGTGTATTCTGGTCACAGCTGTCTAAGTTGGAGTTTTGTTCTGGTTGCATAACTGAGAAAATGTTTCCATGCAGCTACGTGGCCACTGCAAAAACTTCTACAAACTGAGGTGTCTCCCAGGAGCAGCCAGCCTTGTTTATTAGTCATGTGTGCAGCTGAGTGTGGGACTGTGATGTGGGCATGCCTGCATCTGCAGATGACGTGCTCATTCATACACCCAGAACAAGAAACAATGCCGAGGACGATATGGGGCGATTCCCGGGAGATTAGAGCCGAGCCGGCAGATCCAAGGCTCCCCAAAGCAAGTTTTTCCCAAATTATGGAGCGGCGGGGGGATGGGACGGGAGGACGCGCAATACAAAGAGGCCTCTTTTTAAGCCTCCTGTCACTGCTGAGGTGAGAGAGTGAAGCCTGGATGGGATGAGAGACGACTTCCTCAGCTGGTAAAACGGGATTTAAGCAAAAACTTATGGGGGGGGTACTTCAGAAATGGCCTGTTTTGCCACTGATACATACTCAAAAATCAAAAATGCTGGGACCAGCCTTGTCCTCCACAGTAGATGGATGCATAAAAATCATTCATATGAGCATTTGTCAGCAGTTTAAGAGTGATTTTAGCTTAAACTGAAGGGAAAAGTGGAAGAAAAACTTGAGAAGTGCTGTTTTTCCAACAGTGACATGTAGTGAAAAATGTTAAATACTGGGGCCAGCCTTGCTGTGCACATTTGATGGACACATAAGTCATTCCCAGGCCACTTTCTCAGCAGGCTAAAGGTGATTTTAACTAAAACTGAAGCTAAGAGTGGAAGAAAAACCTCAGAATTTTTTTTTTACCACTGATATGTGGTCAAAAATGACAAAATACATGGGACAAGGCTGCCGAGGAAAGTAATTCGAGTTTTCCACAGTTGATGGACATATAAAATTCATTCAGAGGACACTTTCTGAAGGGGAAAAGTGGAAGAAAAACTATGGAAATGTGCTTTTCCACCACTAATATGTGGTCAAAAATGTAAAATATTGGGACCAACCTTGTTTTACACACTGAATGGACACATAAAAATCATTCACAGGCCACTTTCTCAGCTGATTAAATGTGATTTTAAGTAAATCTGAGGCTAAGAGTATAAGAAAAACCTCAAAAATGGCCTTTTTCACCATTGTTATGTGCTCAAAAATGAAAAATATATTGGAATGATGCTGCTGAACAAATTGATTCTTGCTTTCCAAAGTTGACAGACACATAAAATTCATACAGAGACAACTTTCTGAGTAGGGAAATGTGATTTCAACAAAAAACTTGAGGGAAAAGTGGAAGAAAAAATTCAAAAATGAGCTTTTCCATCACTAATATGTGTTCAAAAGTGTAAAATACTGGGACCAGCTTTGATTTCCACACTTAATCGGCACACAAAATTCATTCAGAAGCCACTTTCTCATCAAGTTAAACGTGATTTTAAGAAAAACTGGAGGGAAAAGTGGAAGAAAAACTTCAAAAATGGCATTTTCCCACCACTCACCACTATTATGCACTCAGACATTAAAAATACCAGGACCAGCCTGCTGAGAAGACTATTTCTTGTTTTCTACTGTTTATGGACACGTGAAATTCATTCAGTTTCTTTAAATTATACAAGAAAAACCCTCCAGAAATTGATTCTTGGGCGTTGGTTGTTCCTCTGGTCATTACATCTCCACGTAGAAGCAAAACTCCCTGATTAAATGCTGATTACTGTCTTCTGTTGTGGATATTTGGTGAAGCAAAACTGTTGAACTAACTTGTGCACGACAGGAAAAGTTGTGTAAAGTGTAAAAGGCCTCCTCCCTCCTGCTGCTGCGATGCTTTATTATAAAAACGCGGAAGTCATAATTAGCAGAAAGCATGCTGTCAGAAGTTGAACCTGTGCGCGCTTCCAACAAACAAGCGACTTTTGTGGAGGTTTTGCAGCAGCGACGGGAGGATCCGGACGAGCCGCAGCTGCTCTGGAGTCTCATGCATGTGGAGGTGAGGAAAGTGAGAACTTACAGCCATATCTGGGCCGGAGTCCGTCCGTCTCCTCTGAAGTTGACATCCTCTCTTCAGAAACTCTCCGCTGCGCTTCAGTGGCAACACAAACTTTTACGCACCGCCTGAAGACCGAAGCGTCCGGAGCTGGAGCTCAAAGCGCCGCAGTGAAGCTGAGAAAAGCCGCTGAGGACCCTCCGGCCCTCCAGTTCCTTCTGCAGTCTGAGACTTTTTCTGCTTCTTCAAACCTCCCTGATGTCACTGGGTGTGTTCTTCCTAATCCTGAACTATGCGTTTCAGGAAACCGAGCTCAGCAGCCAGCAGGCGGACAAACTGCAGCCGCAGCGCCGCCTGCTGGCCTCTGGAGGGCCGGAGGGTCAAACCGAGGTCGGGGGGCCTCCAGGAGTCCTCATAGATCACTACAAAAGTCACAGTATTTACATTAAACACCTCCCATATCAATAACTGAAGGGTAAATGCAGGAAAAAACTTCAGAAATAGCAGTTTTCAACACTGATATGTACTTCTGAGCCAAATGATTCTTGTTTTGGACACATAAAAGTGGATCCCATTCATTCAATTTCTTCAAACTTTGCCTCAAAATCATTCAAAACTTGGTTCCTGTGTGTTAATTTGAGAATTTTACCACTAAGTAGAAACATATTAGTAGCAGCAGTACATTTATTTTGACATTTTCTACACAAAATCCAGTTAAATTCATGCTTACAGCACCTTTAAAAAGTTTCATTGCTCCTCCATGACAGTAAACTGAATATCTTTGTTTCATCTTGAGCTCTGGGAAACACTGATTCACATTTTCCACCATTTTCTTGACAAAATCTGATCAAATTTATTTTTACAGCCCATTTAAAAACGGAACAAAGTGCTGCACGAGGTATCAGATAGGCAGCCACAGCATTTCTTTGTGCAATTTTGTGCCAACATGAAGGATAAAACTTAGAAAGTCAATTAGTAAAACTAAGTAGAATTGTATAAAATACTACAGATATTGGGACCAGCCTGCTGAGCAAAGTGCTTCTTGGTTTTTGCAGTTGGTGGACACAGAAAATTCATTCACAGGCCAATTTCTCTCCAGTTTAAGTGTGGTTTTACCTTAAACTGTAGGGAAAAGTGGAAAATAAAAGAGAAATGGCCTTTTTATCCACTGACATGTAGTCAAAAATTTAAAGGGGGTCAAAATGAAGTCCTTGTGCCTCCAATGGTCGACATAGATCAATTGCATTCATTTACAGAAAAATAATCTGAGTTCCAGATAAAACTATATTTAAAATATTTTGTTTGATTTTGTTGAAATATTGGAGTCTAAATTTTGTTTTTGTTTTTTTTATATCTATACAGAGGACATTTTATTAGATGCCTCTTTTTGTCACTAAATCCATTTCTACCAGGTTTTTAGGAATAAAATGTTCCAAAAGTCAGACTTGGAAAGATATAAACAAATGTCTCTGTAAAAATGTTTTGTAATGTATAGACAGGAATAAAACTGGAAACTGTATGTATGGTGTATTTAAAAATGGAGATTTCTGATTCAGATAGTGAGAAAACAGCTTTTAAAGCCCTGTATTGTAAAATTCTATATATATTTTCTATTGGGAACTCATTACAGGCGTTTGTTTTTGACAAAAGGATATTATTATGAAACTTCCCCAGTTGACACATATTTTTTGAGTTCCAATTTTTTTTATGATGTCTAAATATGCAAATGAGTCATTAATATGTCATTAATTATGTGCTAATTTGCTACAAAGTGCAGTAAATTAACACTTAAATGTGTGTTTTGAAAGTTTTACTTCTGGTTGTTCTAAAAGTAAACATGTCAAAAAACAACTGAAAATTGACCATGGACATGAAAAATTCCATAAAACCCGTCTTATTTAAGTCGTAAAGCTGCTCAGTAACTTGTAAATCCTTTCATTAATAAACATCTTATAGTTGCATAAAACAGCTGCAGTGAGCTGCTTTCAGCTGCTTCTTGTTCTGTGCAGTTTTTATTAGTTCATAGAGGACATCAGTGATTTCTGATCCTCTGAAGTGTGTCGACTGACTGCAGCTGATATTTTAAACTCTGCCGTCAGGCTTCAGTGATCTGCAGAGTTTCACTTTCCTCCAATCAGCTTCTTCAGCTTCTGCTTATTGATCAGTTCCTGATTTCTAAGATTCCCCACAAACACTCCGAGGAAGTTTCAACAATCGCTGCTGCTCTCGAGAACATTTAAGCTCAAAATCTTCAACGTTTAATAAATGTGAACGTCGTGTAACAGACCAGGAGACTTCATATCTGAATAAATCACCAAATGTTCTAATAATACATCATTCATTTCATCAGGGACCTCCGTCTTTAATCTTTTAACGGCTCAGATTTCAAACACAACATTTCAGATTCTTATTAATCACTTGTTGGGTTCTCAGTGGATTTATGTCTCTGTTTAATTTAAATAATCCTCATTAAAATGTGTCTAAAATGCTATTGTGAGCTCAAAACTGGAAATAAATGATATGAATCTGTTTGCCTCTTACAAATTCACTTCTTCCACTGGAGTCAGAATCAATTAATAGATTTGATGTCAGCTTTTAATTATTCACCAACTATTTTATCAAAGGATTAATCAGTTTGAGTAATTGTATTTAAATTCTAATCATTAAACCCTCACATGTAGCATAAATCAGCTGGAAATAACGTCATAGTCAAAGATTTTCTGCACTTATCAAACACAGTTGTGTGTTGTCAACTATTAAAGTAATTTTGATTGTAAATTAGTGTTAATTAGTGTTAATAATCAGTTTGAATAATATTTCTTTTGAAAAAAATAGAATGAAAAGCAGACAAAGTGTATCATGTTTTTGAGAATTTGATTTACAGTTTACTATATTTTATATTAATACAATAAAAAAAACTTTCAGTTTGAGTCGAATAATTAGAAATATGATTGATGTTTTCAATTGAACCTGGATTTCAATAAACTTGAACCGAAAAAAGTTTAAAATTAAATTGAAATGGAATACAGTTTTAAGTCAAGTCAAATTCAAATTATTGCCATAAATTCAGATTTCGTTGCCAATTATTCAAGCTGAGCAATAAAAACTCAAATCTAAATTCTTCAAATTCAGTTTCTGGTGGCACAGTTTTCAGCTGATATTTTGCAGCCATCACAGTAATAATGCTGTTTTGCTCTTGTATTGACTGTTAGTGGAGATTCATTTCTTCATGCTACTGTTGCATGAGGAAAACAGAAAGGACGATTCAAACTGGGCAAACAGCAAAAATTTTATTTACATTTTATGCAAAAACAGGCTTAGAGGGTGTTAGCAGGTGGAACAAACAGGAACCAGGAAAAACGAAACAAGAATGAAGATCAAACGTGTGAGAAAGAGGCGACTTTACAGGCAATAAAAGGATGATGGAATGTATAAATACCAGGTGGAAGTGATGGACGGTAACTTCGATGAACAGCATTAGTGATGTAGAAATTTGTGTTAATAGTTTTTTTAGTTTCATGGCCTCTTAACTTCTTATGAGTGATTGCAATTGACTACAGCTGGAGACTCCTCTGGGCCAATTTAAATGGAGCCCATTTGATCCACTGGTTGGACTTAAACACTACAGTAGGAAAGTCTGAGGAGCTCAGCAAAGATCAGAAAGAGCAAATCCTTGACTGAAACAAGTCAAGAAAGTCACTCAGAGCCATTTCAAAGCAGCTTCAGATCTCCAAATCATCTGTGCCAACAAAACTCAATCAACAAACTATCACCTTCTGCTGAGGGACCATTGGTCAGGATGGTCAAGAGTCTACCAAGAATCACCAAAAAGCAGCTCTGCAATGAATTAGGAGCTGCTGGAACACAGCTGTTAGTGTCCACAGTGTTTTACATCAACATGAGGAAGGAACTTCTTCCTCTAGAAGCCGAACCTTAAAGCTTCACTGAAGTTTGCTGCTGATCACATGGACAAAGAAAAGACCTTCTGGAGGAAAGTTCTGTGGTCAGATGGAACAAAAACTGAGCCATTTGTTTACAATGACCAGAAATATGTTTGAATGATAAATGTTGACACCTTTAACCCCAAGAACACCAAACCTACCATCAAGCATGGCGGTGGCAGTATCATGCTCTGGGGCTGTTCTGCCCCCAGTGGAACTGGAGCTTTACACAAAGTAAATGGAATAATGAAGAAGGAGGATTATCTCCACATTACTCAGGAAAGCCTAAAATTATGAACCAGAAGGTTGATTTGGGCACAGTTGGGTGTTTCAACAAGACAACGAGCCCAAAGACATATTAAAAGTGGTATATTAAAAAGAACAGACAGTTAAGGAAAAGCTAAAGCTAACTCCACTCAATATATTTTGTTGATGGAAACTAATTTCATGAGACGCTGCCATAACTCAAGAACACTGCAACATTTTTGGTGTTGTTGTTGAGCTCGATCATTATTTTTTAGAGTGTATTTGATGTCACATTTTACCAATTCCGCCTGTAATAAAGTGATCTCAGGATAGATGTTTTGAAATGGGCTCATCATTTTTTTCTTCTGTATCTTCTGGTAACGAGGTTGGTGTTTTTAGAACTGAGTCAATTTGGAAGCTGAGACACTGGATTAATTCTGTATAGTCTACCATTTTGCCAGCACTTGTTATAAATGAATAAGATCTGAATGCTGGTAGGTTTATCGTGCACTGATGCCAGACTCTCCTCGTGCACGTCGGTCCTCGGGGCCTCCGGGCGGGGCTTCAGACCCGCTATAAGAGAGCAGAAGGTCCGGGAGGTGCAGGGAGAAGCTCCTGCTGCGACCCTCCGCTCCTCCAGCCCTCATCTGCTACCTCCTGCAGGGACCTCCGCCCTTCTGCACCAGGACCTCCAACTTCCTCCACCGGGACCTCCGCCCTCCTCCGCCCTCCTCCGCCCTCCTCCACCGGACCAGCACCATGGAGAGCTCCGGGTCGCTCCTCGGGCTGCTGCTGCGGCTGCTCGGCCTGCTGTCGGTTTTGTGTCACGATCAAGTTTCTCAGGAGGTTTCCGAGGAGTTTGGAGAAGATAAACCAGAAGCAGCTGCAGACAGAGATCTGGTAAGTTTGTGGAGGAATCTTTGATGCTTCTGGATCCTAAAGTCGAAAGTTTTGTAGCGTTTATATCTTCATATTAGTCAGAAACCTGCTGGAAAAATCGTTATAAACCCTCCGATTTTGTCTGCAAAGTCCGTTGTGTGCATGTGTTTACAGGCCTGTGCATGACTTTTTTTAAAATTGATCTGGATTAACTACACTAAAAGTTTTTGAGTGCATCTTTTAAAAAGAAAAATACATGCAAATTGCAGGAAACACAAAAAAAATGTTCAACAAATTTTGGAAACTGCTCATTTTTGCATGTAGTCAATCTGAGTCTGGTTTTGTTTGATGCAGCTTTTTAAGTGCATCCTGGCTGTTAAATTTAGATTATTTTCAACATTTCCTAACCTCTTAAACCCCCACAGCATCATTTTAACTCCTAGTCAATGTGTCAGAGTTTCCAAATTTGTCTGACTTAATTTATGGAAAATTGTATAAAATGATGCACAAAGTATTTCCAGTTTGATGGAATATTGCAGCACCAAAAACTGCAGCATGTTGGGTTTTAACATTTCCTAGAAGCAAGAATACATAAGTTGTATTATCATACAATGTCTTCTCTAAATCAAAAGGAAGTCATTTTTTAAAAAAACGTTTGCTTTATGTTAATAGAATCCCTTTTAGCTGCAGCTTTGCAGAAGCTTTTCTTCCACACGAACACTGACAACTTTATAATCCAACAATGAAGCACAGAACATTACAAAATAAACCAGAAAGCTCCTGTCGATGCAATAATCTAGATTTATGAACATCATTTAAGGAGTCAGAGCACAAATACTTTTCTGATTTTTTTATCTTGACAGTTTACACTTACTGAAATGAGTCATCTCCAGTTGATTAATGACATAAAGACACATTGTTTTGCATGAAAATAGGGCATTATCTCATTAAATTTGCATTAATTTACAGAATATTAATCTGAAGTTGAAATAAAAACAGCTTTAAAATCTTTTGTTTGACTTTGTTGAGATATTGGAGTCTAAGTTTCCAATATTTTAGATGTCATTTTTTTTGTCACTAAATCCATTTCTACTACATTTTTAGGAGTAAAATGTTCAAAAAATCTGACTTTGGATGACATATGAACAAACCTCTGTGAAAATCCAGTTTTATTCCTGTCTATATTCTCAACAAAGTGTGTGTGTGGTGTACGTAAAAGTGAAGATTTCTGATTCAGATAGCGAGAAAACAGCTTTTAAAGCACTGTATTGTAAAAATTTTATATGTATTAATTGGAAACTCGTTACAGGTATTAATATAGAATTTCAAAAGAAGGATATTATTATGAAACTTCCCCAGTTGACACCTGTCTTCTGAGTTCCAATTTTTCTTTTAAATGTTTAAATAAGCAAATTAAGTCACTAATATGACATTATGTGTTTATTTGCTACAAAATGAAGGAAAATAAACACTTAAGTGTGTGATTTGGATTCTTTCTAAAAGTAAACATGTTATGGATGCAAAGCACCCCAAAAACAACAGAAAATTGGCCAGTGCATAAAAAAATTGTTTTTACTGTAGTATTTATCATTGTTATCATTTATATTTTTGGTCTCACTTCATGTTAATCCTTTAAACCCTCTTTAAGTCTACATATAGGATTGTGTTTATTCAGTTAACACGAGCAGATATTCTTCTTTTATCTAACTTTTGTATGATTTTTATTTCTTCTTTGCAGTTGGAGGCGCTGGAGGCTCTGCTGGGTCGGACGCAGAACCGAGTTCCCTCCACAGAGAAGCGAGGCAGCATTCCTCTGGTGACCGTCCTCACTTTAACATTACAGCAGCGCAGCTTTAATTCAGCCGTTTGTAAGACCAGTCAGAGCTGTGTGTTGCCAGCATCCCTCCAGTGCTGTTTAATTAAAGCCGTTAGTAAGAGATACCTGCCTCTAATTAAAAGATAACAAGAAAATGCAGTCGACAGCGTTTCACTCAGTGGAATTAACAGACTAATCAAAAATACTGCAATTAGCTGAAGGAGGGAAAGTTAAAAAAGCTGTGAATATAAATCAGCCCGTTAGCCACAGATTGAGCTAATGAACAGGATTTAATTAATTCTCTCTGCCTTGTTTTCATTCTCATTATTTCTGTTAAATCAGCCTGACAGCATTAATAGAAATAATTACACTCATTAATCAGAGTAAATGAAGCCGTGTGAAGGACTGTGCTGGTGTTTGCTCCATAATTTGGGGGAAAATTAAGAATTATGACGCTCTGTATTTTCATTTTTTACAACATTAGCACCAGATATTCTTTTATAAATGATTGTAGGTGTACTGAATAGATATAATTCCTCTTTTTTCCTCAGTGTGGGATGGGCGACCGCTGTGCCATGAAGTTCGGTCCTCGCATCGGGAAGCTCTGCGACTGCGGAAGAGCAGCAAACTGCAACTCCTACCTGCTGAAATGCATCTGAACCCCGGATTACTTCTGTTTTTCTCTTCTGCAGGAACAAACATCCTCCAGCAGGCAGCACAGCTTCCATAAACCAGCTCCACCCCTCAGTCACTGTCTGTGTCTAACATCATCATTCATCTTTTATTATTATTACTGTTGTTGCCTGAGGACAAGCATGAATTTTATACTGCTGACAGTTGTGGTGATGCTCTGTGGCATGTGGATGTTTCATGTTCAATAAACAGATACGTAAACTTAGATCTGTGTTATTGGATTCATTCACTCTACATTTCAAGTTTCAAGGTTTCAACTGGAATTTTATTACAGCTTCTTGTTGATGTTTGATATTTTGGCCATTAGTCCTCCAGTGGGATCATTTTTTATAATACTAGGTTTGAAAAGAGTGCAGTAATACAAATTAAATTGGTCATAATCTAGTCTGAAGCTGCAAAACATTCTTCTCAAGTCACACAAACATCATACGAGTGTCAGAAAATTCCATGAACGAATGAATTATTGTTTTTATTTTGGATATGTGAGAAAAAAAAAGCCACAAAATGAATCAAAATATTCAAAGCAACAAAACAAAATGAAACGCAACAAAAATAAAACAAAACAACAAATATTAACCCAACATATCTGAAAAGTGGAGCTTATTTACTCCTACCCCTTCTCTGCCTGGACCATCAGTCCCTCAGCACCCTCAGATATTATTTATAAATAATAGAAATATCATCCAGGGGAAAAAAACATAATTTTGAGTTTCTTGGTTTTTTTTTTGTTTTTTGTTTTTTTTTTACATAAATGAAGTGTTCGGGTAGTAAAGAACATATTGCAAAGATTTTTTTAACTTAATTTTATTAATATTTTATAACACGTGCACTGTAGTGCACAATATTGTGTCATTGATGTTGAATGTGAAACATTAACAAAGTAAATAAGCTGATCATGAAAATAGCTCATCTGGAATCTTCCATTTAATAAAACATGTATGAACATATTTGTTTTAAAACACACATTAACCTCTTGATGCCTGAATTTATTTAGTTTATTAAATAAAAAATATTTTTATGTGTTGTTTAAGCTTTCGAGCTCACGCTAAAATAAATGTAGGTTGTTAATTTATCGATTACACAAAGAACAGATATATAATAATAATAGCAGATATATAATAATTAGGTCCCAATCCGACAAGTCCTACAAGAAGCCAGTGCTTGCAAAAGCCTCCGAGGTACGTATTGAATATGCACAAACCGGCATTGGGGGAATGAATACTATCTCACTGCAGTCTGAATGAAAGTGGTATGTTGCAAATTTGCAACATTAGGCATCAAGGGGTTAAAACTTCATAGACACTTCAGAAAAACAATTCACATTGACTTTGCACCAGCCAAAAGGGTGTGTGGCAATGGGCGTGATCAGTCACAAGAAGGTGTGTAACTCCCTGATGGCTTCATGAAATACCACAGAACTTTGGGCCAAGGTTGGTCATAGGCTAATAAAGAACTGATGAAATGTCCACACCCACTGGTTGAAGAGGGGCAATAGTCTTAGTCATTCACAATAACACACCTAACTACTCATATGGCTTCATTGGATACTTCATCAGATACCATCAATGAGGTGTCTTCACTGATGGCATCTGATGAAGCAACTGAAGATCTGATCTTATAGACACGATCTGGTGTCATGGAGTCAGCTATGACCTGGACTGTGTTCAAGCTGCAACCTGAATCCTGCAGGAGGCGTTGGCTGGTGAAGAAGGACAGATCGTGAATTATTTTTTCATCGATATACTGCTGGAAGTAGCGCTGTGGGCTCCAGTCTCTGCAGCTTATAAGGCCACCATCATCTGCCACTCTATAGTCCTCCAACACAGGCGTGAATCTAAATGAAAGACAAACCACACAAACACGTTAGAATTCACTTAGACTCATCTCATCCCTGTTGGTTATCCTTCCATTTTTGCTCTATTTAAAACCATCCCCACGTGTTTTTTGGCCCGTAGAGGACGATGGTGCACTTCAGCTGGCCTTGAGTCTTGGTTAACTTAACTTGGGTCCTCACTGCTCTCACCCTCTCTTCATTTACACTTGTGCCAATCAGTTTACAAACCCTGGCAGAATTAGTAAAATATGTACCATTCTTTAATGAAAACATGAATGATCAGAGCAAATATTATTCAGTGATAATAAATAACTTTTTCTCACCACTAATCCTAAATGAAAGAAAAATTTTGCCATTTTCTAAAACAAAGTACAATATTTCACAAATTTTGCCAGGATATGTAAATTTATGAGCAAAACTGCATATTCTACATCCAGTTACAAATCTACAAACACGGAACAGTAAAACTACTGTTCTGATTGGACATGAGACAGTTTGACTTGTTATTCAGAGGATGTTTGCATGAACTCCTTCATTACAGTGTCCAGGATGTGTGCTCAGCTGTGTAAATGAAAGCTCTTCAGTGAAACCAGAGTCTGTCACATGGCAAAATGCTTTTTGTTCTTCTACAATAGATCAGCAGGTACTTCAGGTGACTGCTGGGCCACTAAAGATCAGCTACTGTTACACAATAAACACATTTAGAAGTCTGCACATCTGCTATTCTGACACAAAAAATCATTTCTGATTGAAAGCCAGACACTTGCAAATGGTATTTCAGTTCACTTTTTGTTCTCCACCAACTCCTGGGAGATGGATTTTTGTCTTTAGCTACTAGATGTTCCACTAATCTCACCAGTTAACTCCATCCATAAGTCCATCTGCAGGTAGTATTTGTATGAATCTACTTAAACTGAAAAGAAACTGTCTCAAAACCAAATCAATGATCTTGAAGAGGTTTAAAAGTTGTATAGTCCTCAGCTTACTATATTCAAGAAATCCATAAAGACACATCGTTTCAAGATTGCCTGTAACTCATACGTTTCTTCTTCTTCTCTACTACTTTTTTTACTTTCTCCTTCCATTCCACTAAACATATAACAGAAATGTTCTTTATTTTCTGCTCTGCTACATTTATCTGACAGCTTTAGAAATTTTTAAGATGATAATTTCCACCATATAGCAATTTATTTCTCTCCTACAAACTTCTCGCGTGGTTTTATTTCAATAAAATTATCCAATTTATCACCAAAAATCAAAGATTAAAGAACAACTGAACACAGATTTAAGTATCAGAACTAATTTTTCACTCTTTCTTTTGTCATTAATTATGTTTGGAGCCTCAGATTTATCTTCTGTCTGTATATAAAACTGGATATAAAGTAGTTCAAACTGCAGTAGCTACAACAGTAACCTGCTGCTGATGCACTGATTCTTCAGTGATAATGATATAATAATGTTAGATATAATAATATATCAATCACAGGGACTGAATCAAGACTTTCACTTTAATACTTTAACTATAACATGTTAATTCTTGTGTTCATGCAGGACTTTGATTTATTGGTACTTTTACATCATCAAAGGATCTGAATATTTCTTCCACCACCAGTGGCAGTTCAGACACTAAAGCAGAGTATTTTATCCATTCAAAAGGTAAAAGTAGTCACATAATCTCCTGCATGGACTTTTATTTGAGCTCTTTTTAAACCAAAGCCCTCCTTTGGAGCTTCTGTGTCCGACTGATGTCATTGCAGGTATTTGGTTTTTATTGCTGATGGAAACCAGCCACTGGGTCATTGCTGCTGGAGATGGAGCCAAATGCAATCAGTTTACAAAACCCGACGTCAAACAGGATGAATTTACCTTTTAGAAAGCAAACAAACAAACACGAGTCAGCGTGAGAGAGAAGCATGTGAGGAGACAGATTCAAAGCCGGGAGGCGATGGAGATGTTTTGCACTTCAGCTTGAATGATTTTAGAAACTGACCTTTTCTTAAAGTTTTACTCCGAGGTTGTACATCCTGCTGCTGCTCACATTCAACCACAGCTCACATGAATTAAGTCCATTCAGTGTTTTTACTGGATTTTACCACAAACTGTGACAAATGAAAGAAAAGTGTCTAGCTGTGACCAAACCCATGTTTGTTCCAAACGAACAAATATTTCTAAAAAGCAGATATGACTCTCTGACACATGTGGCCCACAGCAGCAGATACAAGCTTTTCATTTATCCTCAGAGTCTTAATCTGCAGAACCATAAAACACTGAGCAGCTCATTTAAGGTCCTTTGGCTGCTTCTGGCTGTGGAGAAAAGCTGTTGTACAAAGAGCAGCGTAATGTTTCCCTCCTTCAACGCCTCAAGCAGTTCAGTCTGTAATTAAAAAAAAAGAACAAGTCAATAGTAAATGAAAAACAACTTCACCTCAGGATTCTGCTTGGCTCGAGCCTTGTTGTTTGTTAATTTGTTTGCATTTGCTTGTTGCAAAAATGATACCAAGTGTTTTCTAGGACAGTAATAATCCCTAATATGTGCGTTTAATGGAAATATCCGATAAAATATTTGATATTTATATTGATAAACTACAGCTAGAAACATGTTTGCATTTCAGAAAACAAATGTAGTCTATATTTGAAAAGCATAAAAAACAAATGCATGCAGTATTAACTACATAATCTATTTAGCTTTAACATTATTGGATTTATTATGGGGCATTTTTAAGATGCATCCAAATCAGTTCAGCAGAAACACGACACTAAGAAACAAGCAATGCAGTGCAATAGTGTACATACAGTAGATAGATATTTACAGACTGTCTGTAAATATCTATCTACTTGCAGACCAGCCTGGTACTATTTTACTACATTATTGTACTATGCATTGCACTGCATTGCTTGTTTCTTAGTGTCTTGTTTCTTAGTGTCTTTGTCGTTTTTATTTTTTCCCACTGTGCCTTGCATGTTTGCACCGGGGTCTGAGAGAAACGTCATTTTAATCCCGTCTATTTCCTGTACATATGGCAGAATTGACAATAAAGTTGACTTTGAGAAACAGTTATTGTTTTGTTATTCCACACATTCTTGGTTTTTGTCAAAAAATAACACTTGCATTACTCACACTGCAACTCAGCAGATGTTCTGCTGATAATGTCTAATGTAGCCTCAAGATGTTTAGCCTCTTTAATAGAAGGTTGACAGTTGAATTCCACATTTATGTTGTGTAACTTCTAGAGTTTTGAGAGCAGGAATCAAACTCAGTATCAATTATTCCGTTACACAATTTCTATCTGACGTTTACTAAATTTAGCAAACTGAAGCTTTCATAAGCTGCTAAGCAAAACAGCAAAAATCAGCAAAACTCCTGCTTGTATTGAATTCACAAATGGTGCCTTTCTTTGCTTTTCATTAGTTTTTTTCTTCCTTTGAAAGTGACGTCATTGATCTTTAATGTGGGAGGAGAGAGTCGCTTTAAATTCCTCGTATTGTTAAAAACATCAATATCCATACAGGCCTGTAATCCTCCACCTCTGCAGTTTTTAAAACTATTGTCTGATCAACTGTATTGTCTTTACTGCTGCTGTCCTCAGAAGCCCTGCGATGCTTCTAACTGCGGTGTTTTATTTTACAAGTCTGGGTTCTTAACTAAAGAAGTCAGAGTCTATTAAGCACACTGACTCCATCCATCCATTATCTATACACCGCTTAATCCTCACTAGGTGCTAACCACTACGCCACTGTGCAGCCCGCACACTGACTCTTTCATGTTTATTTTGGGTGTTTTGACGTCATAGAGTGGCTCACCTGATCTTTCTCTTTTTACTGCTGTTGAAAATCTGTCATTATTAAACCAGCTGTGACCACCAACAGACAGATGTTCAGGCAACACAGACAGAATGTTCTTGTTTCCCATCTACACGCATTAAAAAAATAGATTTAAAGATACTAAACTGGCTGTTGTAGTAGCTCATTAGAAGCATTAAAACAAACACAACTCACACCAACGTTCCCCCCTTTTCCCCTTTACCAAACAATGGTATGGTCTCTAATGCCAAATCAAAACAAATTTCTGCACAATAATGTCAATTAATTAAAAACATAAAACACTAAAATAAGTGAATGTCTAAGTATTCTACTCATGCAAATCAGCATTTAGCTTCTGTGGATAGGTCTCAGTTAGCCAGAACATCTGGACGCTGCAATTTTATCCGACTCTTCTTTGCAAAATTGTTCAAGCTCCGCCAGGTTGCATAGGGATTGTGAGTAAACAGCTCTTTTCAAGTCCAGACACAAATTCTGAGTTAGATTGAGGTCTAAGTTCAGACTTGGCGACTCTAGAACATTCACTTTATTTTTAAACCATTTCTGTATAACTTTGTCTCGGTGGAAAACAAATCTTCTCCCAAATCCAGATCCAATTCTCTTGCAGACTGCATCAGGTTGTCCTCTGGGATTTCTCTATGCTTTGCTGCATTCATTTTACCTTCTACCTTTCAGAGTCTTTTACCAAGAAAATTCCGTACATCATGATGCTGCCACCGCCTTGCTTCATATCATGATGCTGCCACCACCATGCTTCACATCCTGATGCTGCCACCACCATGTTTCACATCTTGATGTTGCCACCACCATGCTTCACATCATGATGTTGCCACCACCATGCTCTATATCATGATGCTGCCACCGCCTTGCTTCATATCATGATGCTACCACCACCATGCTTCACATCCTGATGCTGCCACCACCATGTTTCACATCTTGATGTTGCCACCACCATGCTCTATATCATGATGCTGCCACCACCATGCTTCATATCATGATGCTACCACCACCGTGATTCACATCTTGATGTTGCCACCACCATGCTCTATATCATGATGCTGCCACCACCATGCTCTATATCATGATGCTGCCACCACCATGCTCTATATCAGGGGTCACTAACTGGCGGACCGTGGTCCGGATCCAGACCCAGATGCCGCCTTATACAGACCGGACCTGTAATGAGTAAACTGTAACGGGATTTTAAATTTGACCGGTCGCTTCTGTTTTACCGGCACAGCTTTCCCAGTGTTTATGGCATTAGTTATCAGCTCAGGAAACACACAGACCAATTACGTATGAGTTCAGTCATCGCATATGACGCTACTCAGCCAATGAAGTCTCTGCATTGCAGCTGCTAAACATCACAGCTCTGCATTCAGAAAACAGTTGAGAGGTGAGGGACAGACAAAAAAGGAAAATGAATAAAGCGACACCGAGAGGGAAATAGTCCTGCACATGCTGACCATGTTTGGCTCAACATACAGCTGGAGGCACCTTTCTCAACTATGAACATAACAAACATGACAAAACTGAATATGGTTCCAGACTGACCAATGAGCTCCAAATGTGTTTGAGAACGACCCTGACACCATTCAGACCACAATACACAATTCAAAAAGTAGTGGCAGGGCAAACTGCAGCTCAGTTCTCCCATTAAGCAGCAGGGATATAAGGGGAGTAACAAGACAGGAAAAAAAATGTAAAAGTGTTCAATTGTTTACATTTTTTGAGATTTAGGTATTGTTAAAGATGTATATAAGCTGGTTCGGGTTGTTTAGTCATTATTTTTTCAAGTTCTGCACTTAATTTTAAGATGTACAGTTATATCAAAAGTTAATTGTTAATAAATGTTGTCAAAATGTTTTTAAACCGTACTGAATTTATTTGATTTGATGGTCAGTTATTGATTACATGCACATGCTAATAAAACTTCTAGGTTACATCAACATATATCACTAGACTTTATCATATTCCGGACCTTTGCTTTAATACGTTTTCTCTGACTGGACCTCTTTGAATTTTAGTTGAACACCCCTGCTCTATATCATGATGCTGCCACCACCATGCTTCACATGATGCTGCCACCACCATGCTCTATATCATGATGCTGCCACCGCCTTGCTTCATATCATGATGCTACCACCACCATGCTTCACATCCTGATGCTGCCACCACCATGTTTCACATCTTGATGTTGCCACCACCATGCTCTATATCATGATGCTGCCACCACCATGCTTCATATCATGATGCTACCACCACCATGCTTCACATCATGATGCTGCCACCACCATGCTTCACATCATGATGCTGCCACCACCATGCTTCACGTCATGATGCTGCCACCACTGTGCTTCACATCATGATACTGCCACCACCATGCTTCACATCATGATGCTGCCACCACCGTGCTTCACATCATGATGCTGCCATCACCAAGCTTCATGTCATGATGCTGCCACCACCGTGCTTGACATCCTGATGCTGCCACCACCATGTTTACATCCTGATGCTGCCACCACCATGTTTCACATCTTGATGTTGCCACCACCATGCTCTATATCATGATGCTGCCACCACCATGCTTCATATCATGATGCTGCCACCACCATGCTTCACATCATGATGCTGCCACCACCATGCTTCACATCATGATGCTGCCACCACCATGCTTCACGTCATGATGCTGCCACCACTGTGCTTCACATCATGATACTGCCACCACCATGCTTCACATCATGATGCTGCCACCACCGTGCTTCACATCATGATGCTGCCATCACCAAGCTTCATGTCATGATGCTGCCACCACCGTGCTTGACATCCTGATGCTGCCACCACCATGTTTACATCCTGATGCTGCCACCACCATGCTTCACATCATGATGCTGCCACCACCATGCTTCACATTGTTTTTGTTTACTTAAATTTTGAAAGTAACTACAAAATGTCAGTTTTATGTGACATTTTTTCTGTACATCACCTTAATTGTTCCAAAGAAGATCAAATGTTTTGTTGTTCTAATTAAAAGACCACAGTTTTTATGTATTTTTAGCTTGACTACAGAAATTGATTATCCCACCTGGGTTTGTCAGTTCAAACCAAACAGGATGATAAAAAGCAATTTATGAAACTTCTGGACATTTAAACATTATTCACATCCAAAAGTGATCAGTAGGGATTTCTTTTGATCGCTTTCGGGTTGATATTGATCAGTGCAAGCGTCCTTTGTGAAAGATGGCATGTTTTAATGGTTCCCGCGAGATATAGAGATGTATGAAGCAATTATTGCTACAGGCTTTACATCACATTTACAACCTCTGATGTGAAAACAAAGACAGATGGAGTCATTCAGCGTTTGCCCAGAGGTGATGTTTGGAGATTCAGCTGTTAACCTTTAACCCTGTGATAAAACGGGCTGTAGGACTGATGCCGATGCTGTTGGCCTCCAATCTAACTGCATCACTTCTCATACGATTGATCAGAGATTTGCAAAATCCCCAAAGTGAGCTGCAGTGTCGTGTCAACAGCATAATCAAGCCGCCCTGGTGATGGAAAATCAGTGAGTCAATGCTGTACAAGTGTTAGCTTAAAATAAAAAAAATCACACTTCTAGCTCTTAGCAACTAATCCAAACTCTCACTGCAGCAAATTGACTCCTGCAGCCATTTATTTTCTGCACTATGATGTAGAGACACATTCATTTTAATCATTTTAGCTTGCTTTGAATGAGTTTTTATGATTAAATGTTGAAAAGAATGTAAGTCTGGAGAAGCACAATATGCTCAGTGATATAAAGTTAGTTCATAATTGAACAATGCATATAGACAGTGTTGGTTCTTCACATACAAATGACTTAACTCAGCTTGAACTGATTTTTTTTTTACCATTAGGGAGCATCGGAACAAGCTGTAAACACGACACTAACATGTTATCACCTTATAATGAGATGAACAAAGTGTTAGCAAACCATCGCCTATTAAATCCAACAGACAGCAGCATTCGTTTAGAGATGAGTGTCTGACTACACGACAAATGTAAATTCATTATTGTTTCCGTCTGAACAAACTCCAGAGGGAAATATGTGGTTCTTTAGCAGGTCGATCCTCCACCATGTTCACCAACTAGCTGCTAACTTTGTGTTTCTGCCATCTAGTGTTAAACAAGCAAAATGTAACGTAGTTCCACAGCATAATGTGTAAAAACTGCATTGGTCCACTGCATAAAACAGATTACTCTCACAATAAATGCTAGCATGCCTACATTTTTTGGCCATTTTTTTTCTACTGACAGAGTTAACATGACATGAAACATGAGTTTTATTTCACTTTGCACATTAGAAAAGCAACATTAACAAGTTAAACTAACACAGGACTTTCACTAAGGAGAGCAGAGTTCCAACCACAAGTGGATCTATTCTTTTATTATTTTATCATAATTTTATACTCTGCTGCATTTTCAGTTACTGTTTTCTTTTGCTTTTTGTCGCTGTTGTCTGTCGTTTTCAGTCGCTGTTTACTTACTCGTTTGACTGTTTACTGAGTCTCTGTTTTACCACTGTTTTCTGCTGTGTTCAGTTTATGCTTTATTTGTAGCTTTCTATATTTTTCAGTCACCGTTTTCCATAAATTTTCACTCGCTGTTTACTTTGTCTTCTGTTGCTGTTTCCTGGTGTTTTCAGTCACTGTTTCATTTTGTTTAGAGTTGTTGTTTGCTTTGTTTCATGCCACAAAACTACTTCGGTGTAGTTTGGGCACCAAACCGGTTAGTTACTTCTAGAAGGAGACCCTGTTTTGCGTTAGAATACACTTGAACACTTTCCACAAAGCTTCAGTTGTTTTCTAGGTTGCAAGGGTAATTAGTCTAACCACAAGAATAATCTCCAAAAGATACAAGCTTCTTTTGAAAGAATATTTTTGTGAAAATAATATATTTTGAACTGTGGACTAACTTAATAGCTTTTATAGATTCTTCTAAAATTAGGCTGTCACATAATATACAATGGCTTTATGAGAGTGTTTTTGTCAAAAACAGCCGCCTGTTGGTGCTAGAAATCAAGGTATTGAGCGAAAAGAGCAAACAAAGCAGCGAAATTGCGGGTCATAAATCAAAATAATGAGCTCAAAGCCACTAAAACACTCTGTAGATTTGGGTAATAACTCAAGTGGCCAATGTCACATTAGTCACTCGATCCGTTGTTGACATGAAAATATCGATTAGACTTAAATTTGCTTTTCTGAGAACGTGTGGGTTGAACTGCGAGCTGTGTAGTCGGGAGGAGACTAGAAGAACGACTAAAGAAAAATAAAACATTCTTGATCAGGACAATAAATGCAGTGTTTCTCAATTTGCAGTACACAGTAGAGCAAGTTATCATCAAGTTGTTGAAGGACACATTCAGCTTGGTGAAACATCTCTCTAGAGTTGGTCTGCAAAGAGGTGTGGAAAATGTAAGTGTAAATAGTTTATATCTGTAACATTCAACATACTACACTGAAGACATTTCTGACTTCTCTCTACTTCTAGTTATGGTTGTGTTGTTTCTATGGCGATGCAGGGCTTCACATTCCAGTAAAAAATGAGCCTACATTGTAATATAAATGTGACAGGAGCTAAAAACACCTACGAACTGCTGCTTGGATTGTAGACAGTTACAGTACGAAGGTGACATTACTTCATGGATCCATTATAATGTTCTCAGTGCATGCAATGATTTAATTACAGACGCACCAATTACCATAATCTGCGATAAGCTTCTCCTTTTCCTTAATGTTGCTTTAAACTTAGTGATCCACCAGTGCAGCCATGTCGCTGCACACAACACTAATTACTTCACTCAACACTTTTTTTTTTTTTTTTTTTTTAAAAATCAAAACACTGGCAGACAGAAAATGACATTTTTCTCCCGTGAAAAGTGTCATTCAATACTATGGATCCTGGGATGAATGGAGGAGGATGAGTCATGGAGGCAGAAGAATGTTTACATGTGATACAGAAACACTAATGACATTCGGCTGTTAGCACACACTGACTCATGATGACAGGTGATTTTTTTTTCTCCAATTAATTTTGTTCATTACAGTAAGATGAAAGCATCGCTCACCAGATATCACACCATAATTACAAAGCACAATAATAAACAATAACTTTATTGATAAATCTGCCCCTCAAGTAAAAGTCTGTGTGGCCTAATTGGAGATGCGGATGTGATTTATTATTCAAGCAGGTTATCAGTTTGCGAAACCAGACATCCACTTGTAGCAGCTGATAATGGTGTCACCTGAAATCTCGATGAATACATAATGGATATCTCAGGATTTTATCTGCATACAGGACTTTTTTTGCAGCTTTTCAGTGAAGTTTCAGGCACTACTGACAGAAATTTTAAAAGGAAAACCACCCACAAAATGAAAAGAATTGAGAATTTGAAGAAAACTACTTTTTAACAAGAGATTAGGGTTTTATTTATTCAAGAATAAGACACATTTTTGTTCACCAAATGGGCAGAAAGTACAGGAAAATGCACTGATTTCTGTATTTCTGCACAAACTGTTGTCACCTCTGGAAAAACTCTTGCTTATATGCATGTTATGTTCATTCTTGGGGTTGACTGATTTGGGTTTTTCAGGACCGATAGAGCTTAGAGCAGGGGTCACCAACCTGTTTGAACCTGAGAGCAACTTCAAGAATACTGAGTAGTACAAAGGGCACCTTGTTTGATACAAACTTCCTCAATAGCAAACTTGCGCCATCATCTTTAAACAATAATAATAATGAAGATAATATGTAAAAAGACTGTCTGATCACATCTATGTTAATTATTACTTACAATAATTATTAACGATTTCCACAACAATGACGGTAGGAAACACACACACACACACACACACACACACACACACACACACACACACACACACACACACACACACACACACACACATATATGGAAATCTGTTCCAATATTTAAAAGTCAGAGGTATCCCATCTCTGAAACTTTGGTAAATATCTTTCTTGGCAGTTTTGTATGAATCAGCATATTTGCAGCATTTTGTTCAAAATCACACCAGTTACATTTCTGTGCAAATTGTCACTTCTAACATTTTTAGGAAATCATTAACTGTCATCAAATCATGCTTCATTTGTGCAAACCACTACCTTTGTAATATTTTGAACAATTCATGAACTCTGTCCCATATTTGTACAAATTATCAGTTATGTAAGAAAAAAAATCAACTCTTTCACATTTGAAATGAATCCTATCACATTAGTACTAATCACCAGCATTTTTCACCAGCATTGCAACATTTTTAACAGATCATAACAACAAATCATTACGTTTTTAACAAATTATTTTTCAGATTTTTATGTAATGGCACGGTGTTTTGAATGACAACATATGTTACCTCTTTCTCTGTAAATGTGTATTAGTGGGAAGCCTGGCATTGCAGAGCTTATCATGTCTTACCTTTACCTTGCAGCTCACGGTTCAGATGGTTCAGTTTCCCAGTGATGTCCGTTGAAAATACAAGGTCAAGAATTCACTCAGTGTCCTCAAGCAGCAAGGTGTCTTCCCCTTTGGATTGCATCAACTCTTTGATTTTGGCCAACAGTGACAAAAAAACGCTGCAAAACTGGTCTCCTGCTGATCCATGGGGTTTCTGTGTGTAGTAACAGGTCACCATGTTCAGCTAACAGCTCCTCCAGCAGCACCTTCAATGTCCTGGTTGTTTGGCTTTGGAGCCATTTATGATCTTCACGACACGAGTCATCACATGATCAAATCCGGCCACTTTTGTACATACATATGTCCTGCTGGTGAATGATGCAGTGGTAATGTAGGAATGTTGGGAAGTCTGGATCACCTCTGCATCGTACAATGAAGCCTGCATGCCGACCCGTCATGGAGGGAGCCCCGTCAGTCGTTTTTCTGTCCATAGTGCGCATCCAGTCTATGTGCGCTAGCAGGTGGCTAGTTAGCATGGAAGCTTTGTAGCGGCTAAGTAGCGTCTCTCCACATTGTGCCGCTTTGCCGACGCAATAGTCGCCCCGCTAATAGGACACATACATTTATCTTTCACTGTCGTGAAAAAGAACTCTTCCTCCCAGTCATCGTGAAAATAGTGTTTTCTCTTTCACTTCTCTGTCATTATTTGGGGGTAAAAACCACATCTAGCTTCCCAAAGTGTCTACGTCCGGATGCTTCAGCAGTGACGTGGTGGTTTGACATGCGCAGTGAACTTTGACTCGGACAAGGTCAAAGTTAATTTACACCGAAGACATTTTTGTTTTTTAAAAAAATAAATTATAATAAATATTGTAATTTAAAATCTGCATTAATGTAAGTATTTTTGATTTAAAAAGAACAGCAACTATAATTTTTTATAAGGAATTTTATGGTGACTAGTGTTATTTTTAGAACGTGTGTCTGGGGCAACTCACATGGTCTCTGCGGGCAACCACGCGCCCACGGGCACCGTGTTGGTTAGCCCTGACTTAGAGTAAGTCGGGGAGAACAGCAACTAATACTTGAAACAGATACGTATTTGCAGTGAAAATCAAAATCTGTATAAAAAATATATAGAATACATCCCCTTTGTGCTCTACAAGTTGGGTCTTTTTCCACATTGTAAGCTGATCCGTTCCAACCCCACAGTGTTTGGAATAGCATCCCCATCTTCCAGGCATGATACCCGATTTTCCTGACTGGAATTATGAATGGATGGCTGGTTTTATATCTTTGGGAATCAAGGGAAAGAAAGACCTGACTGGCTCTACAGGCAGCCGAAAAACAAAACGTTCACGTCCGTCCTACATTTCTGCCCTCTGATTGGTTCCTTTGTCTCAACCAGCTGTATCCTTCTCTACCTCCACTTCTTCCTCCTCGTAATTCTCTTTCTCATTATCATTCATGCCATTTCTGTGATCTCCCTCCTTTCTTGGTCCTTCCTGGTGTTTTACTTCATGATGCTTAATATTCTCATTGTTATATGGGTCATCTCCTTCCTCTTCCACCCCCTCTCTCTTCTGCCAGCCAGCCACGTCCTCCTGGGCCTCATCTCCCTCTTGGTACTGGTCTTTCAGATTGTCTTCTTGTTGATGTTGAAAATTTAGTAACACAAAACTTCATTGGAAAGTCTATTTATGTTATACATGCCTATTTTAGTATTTTTTAAATGGTTAGATAATTTGATTTTTCTTTACTTTCAGTCAAAAATTTCAACTTCCCTCCCCTACCTTAGCTTGTCTGGACAATATCAAGATTGGTAATTAAAAAATACCTTTGATTGTAGAGAAAAAGCTAATTCCCTTACTCAGTAGAGGTTTTGGTTGAACATAATTTCATTAGAAGTTGTCAGAACTGATTTCTATTGAACTCTATTCCTTCGTCAACATTTAGAGATTATGTCACCTGGATTTTAGCAGCTCGAATTAAAAAGGAAGCTGTTTAAAGAGATGCTCATGGACAACGGGTCAGGGAAAAACTACATTTTTTCTTTTCAAAAGTGAGGAAAACATGAGTCCTGTGTTTCAAAGATGCTGCTCTGAAAGCTGTGAAGTGTTTCTACACAGATGTGTAATTTTTAAGGTTAAACATTAAATATAGTCTTCTTCACTGCATCTGTATTTCCTCTGAACACTCATGTAACAGGTGAAGGAAACACTGAACTTTACAAATGTAAAATTCTGCCTAATTTAGTCTCTACATCACATTAACGCTCCAGACATTCAGAAAAAATGAACAGTAACTCCATTCAGATTCTGTGGGCCGTGAAGCTTATGAAAAGGATCCATCACGCATATCTGTGGGCAAAATCTAAAATGAGTTTTTGTATATTCGATATGAACAGTTGGAGTATTGAACTAACACAGTACCACAAATGGAAATCCATTAGAATGAGATGTAATTTAAATAGAACTCAAGGCGTCTAACCTTCATTTTCATTTTTAGACCTTATACACTTTGGTTGAGTGTGTTTTATGGATGGATGAACACTGCATCAGAGCTGTGAACAAGAATGGAGACGCAATTACTGCGAGTTCCCGAGTGCACTGCGCAGATTGCAAATAATTTTACTGGGATGCCAATAAACTGCAGGGAAGGAGAACACGATCTGAGTGTGCCACCAACATCACTGCACAGAGCAGAGGGTGACAATGAGGAGATTACTGGAGAGAATAAAGCAACAGAAGAATCAGAAGAATGGCTGTCTGGACTCTCTGTAGAGGGATTATGAAGTCAAAACATAAAAATACTGCACTGCAAAAAGTGTTGCTGACATAAAGTACTATTTCGAATGAATCTCATTTATCTTTCTGGTATGAAGATGGCAGTTAATTTTTATGGATTCTATCTTTATAAAGTTAGATTTTGACCCCTTTAAACTGGTGTTCTAATGTCAGCGAATGTGTAAAAACGATCTCTACTGCTCCTTCAGCAATAAGGATCATTATGATGTCCAATTTTTTTCTAAATTTTCTGCTGAAATTCTTGTTGCCACTGTTTTCTTTAAGCAGGTCTAATTACAAAGTCATGTTTTACATTTAACACCAAGAACAACAAACCTACCATCAAGCTGTCAGTGTCCACAGTGTTTTACATCAAGAGGAAGAAGGAAGTTCTTCCTCTAGAGCAGAACCTTAAAACTCCACCAAAGTTTGCTGCTGATCACATGTACAAAGGAAATGTGTTCTGGAGGAAAGTTCTGTGGTCAGATGGAACAAAAACTGAGCAGCAATATGTTTGGAGGAGAGAAGGTGAGGTCTTTAACCCCAAGAACACCAAACCTACCAAGCATGGAGGTGGCAGTATCATGCTCTGGGTGTTTTACACAAAGTAAATGGAATCATTAAGGAGGAGGATTACCTCCACATTCTGCGCGAAAAACCAAAGATCATGAGCCAGAAGGTTGATTTGGACACAGTTAGTAGGTCCAGCAAGACAATGAGCCCAAACACACATCAAAGTAGTAAAGAAATGGCTAAATCAGGCTAGAATTAGGGTTTTAGACTGGTCTCCCAAGAGCACCACCCTTCCATTAAGCATGCTGGTGGCAGTATCATGCTCTGGGGTTGTTTTCATGCTTTACAAAAAGTAAATGAAATAATGAAGAAGGAGGATTATCCCCACATTGTTCAGGAAAACCTAAAATCATCAGCCAGAAGGTTGAGTCTTTGAAGCAGTCAGTTGAGTTTTCCAACAAGACGAGGACCCCAAACACACATCAAAAGTGGTACAGAAATGGTTAAATTGTGGTAGAATTAAGGTTTTAGCCTGGTCTACCATCAAGAACCAAATGAAGAAACAAGTCTGTCAGAAAGACAACACATTTAGTTGAACTGCACCATTTTTTTTTCAAGAGGAGGTCAAAGATAAAACCAGAAGTTTGTAGACGGAAACCAAAAGCACTTAGTTGAGGTGAAAAGGGCCAAAGCCAAAGTACATATAATTATATATTGTCATTACACTATGCATATTTCTGACCCAGCAGATATTATCGAGATATTATCCAGACCTGTGATAAATCTATGCAAAAACCATGGTTTATTTGTATGACAAAGATTCATGCGTTTCAATGATTTCATCATAAAAAAAAATTAACAGTTCTAGGAGTCACTGGAAACTCAAGACTGTCATGATGTGCATGATCTTTACGTAAACTTTTGTTCTTGACTGTACATCTAACTCAAAAAAAGTGACTTAACATTATCTGTTAGCTTAATTTGGATAAACTTTACTTAATTCTATGTTACCAGCCGAAACAGTTATACTAAGTTGATCCAACAGTTCTCCTTTTTCAGTGTATATTACCACTGAGAGATTTTTATGGCTGAGATAGTCATCCATCTCCACTTTGCAGACACAATTTGTTTGTAAAGCTCCATTGTTTTTTTTGTTTTTTTTTTTTTTTAAATCGACATAAGCATGACCAAGAATATTTAGATAATCCACTAATCTCCCTTAATTGAATCTCCTACCTTTATAAAGTCTCATTGTCTTGGGTACATCTGACTTAATTTCTACCCAAGAAATATCCAACAAAAACTGCTGACGGAGAAATCTGTGTGTTGATCAGAGTGCAGAGGTGTTGTTTGTGAAAAGACACATTGCTGTTGAGTTTTCAGAACAAATTCTATACACGTCCAGCCAATATTAAATCTCTTGTCTGTGTCAACATTCCCACCTCAGGGCTGTTTTTACGTCAGCCAGCAATGATTGGTTTTCCAGAGCTGAAGAGGGCAGTAACTATAGTGACGGAGACAGAGGAGTTACAGCAACTAGGAGTCTGGTGGAGGGTTGGACGTCGTCAGTGGTTTTATTTTGAATACTGTCACTGCTGGAAGTTCTGCATTGCAATTATAAGATGACAAAGGTGACAGGACTGGCTCAGTGTTGAAGGCATTCTGTAAGAAAGAAATCACAAAGAGCAAGTGTCCATCGAAGGTATTTATTGCAATGTACTGAGACGAAATGAGGTTACATCCAAACTTTATACATGGTCTCCTTCCTCTAACAGCAAAGAGAAACAGACAGCCTTAGTGACTCTTACAAGTTTTGAAACTTTGTCTATTGATAAACTGGGTCTGAGTGAACTGATTTAAACAGAAGGAGATCCAAACAAGCTGACTGTGCAAGAAGCAGACCAGAGACAGCTATAAAATACAGCATAAATGAATTAATTAATCACTGCATATGGATAATGATGTAAGAAATTAATATAAAATACCCAAAACATCCAGAGACAGAGAAAAAGAGTTCAAATCTGAGGGAGGAACACCTTCAGTCAGCTGATCTGAGACAGAGAATGTAACTTTACAGATAGTTTAAACACAAAATATTCTGGCTTTTAAGCTTCATTTGGGACATGCATATAATTTGAAACTGCATGGAAAAACCAATTTTCTGTAGTTTGAGAAAGAAAGATAAGCGACGTCTATCAGCTTGTATAAAATCTGACTGTTCTGAGAAAAGCTCTAATCAGCACCAGTCAGTGAAAATGCTTGTATGGTCACATTAAAGCTGTGTTGAGCCTTTAAATCAAGTTTTTTACAGTCCAAAAAATGCGCAAAATTCTTTCTGTTTTGTATATATATTTTTGAGCAAATGATTTGAGGGTTTTAAATGTGTCAATTGGCAGGAAAACTGCTTTTGCAGGCTTTAAAAGGAGACAAAAGCACACCGAATGAATTCATAGCATTTGATTGTGTTTGTTTTTTGGAAATTTGCTGTACTTGAACTGAGAAGTACCTTTGACAGCTGTATTTAGTTGGAATATGCACAGAAAAGCCCTTTCCTACTATAGAAAACTTCTCCCAAAGCATAACCTTCAGCAGAACAGAGTTTCTCCTGCTTACTGATCCTCATCTGACAGGATGAGATTGACTAGTTATTCCTTCACGCTTTGTATTGTTGCCTGGGTCCAAATGTAGCTTTTTGTTTATTTTTCTCTCATATTTTTCCTCCATAATGTCCTGAGTTTAGTTCAGTTTTGACAGCAGTTTAGATTGTTGGTGAATAGGAGGCCAATTTGCGACACTTTCAATTAGATTTGACTGTGAGCTCTGTGGGTTTAGTTTAGGCTGCATCTGATTCACTATACAGAAGCAACAACCCCTTCCTGGTGCAGACTATTGGCTTATTTGCAAACACTGAATGACCTAAAGTTCATTTAAGTGTCTGGTGAGTTAAGCTGCTCCTTAAAATGAGCCACAGAAAGCAGAACGTCTTCCTTAAACATCCCTGAAGACCAGGAGATGGCGCTGTTTCTTCACAAATGTCCAGTTTACACCACAGCAGGCATTAATCATCTGATCAGCGGGCTATAATCTGGAGAATCAGTGGAAACAGGATTGTGGACAAACAGTCTGAAACCAACAAGCAGCAGGAGGTTTGTTCCACCAGCAGGTGATTTCACTAATTAGCTCCCAATCTGTGTTTGAACACTTGTTTGTGAGTTAAATCAGATGTGAAAAGTGTCGGTTTTACATAAAACCTGCAGATTCACAGCAGTCAGTGGCCTTCAGTCTGAATCTGTATTTACCTCTGGGATGACTCACGTTAGTCACGAACAGTAGTGCTGCTGTACTTCAGTTGTGAGGTTCTGTACCTGAGTGTTTCCATTTTATGACACTTTATACTTCTGCTTTATAACATTTCAATGGTAAATATTCTACTTCTTGCTTCACTACTACTGCACTTTATAAATTAAGATTTCTGCAAATAAAACTTGGAGAAAATATGATTAGAATTACATCATAAATGAACAAGTATATACACTACGGTTTGGGGTCACCCAGAGAGTTCATGTTTTCCATGAAAACTCACACTTTTATTCATGTGCTAACATAACTGCACAAAGGTTTTCTAATCATCAATGAGCCTTTCAACACCATTAGCTAACACAATGTAGCATTAGAACACAGGAGTGATGGTTGCTGGAAATGTTCCTCTGTACCTCTATGGAGATATTCCATTAAAAATCAGCTGTTTCCAGCTAGAATAGTCATTTACCACATTAACAATATATTTCTGATTAATTCACTGTTTTCATTGAAAAAAAGTGCTTTCTTTCAAAATAAGGACATTTCCAAGTGATCCCAAACTTTTAAACGGTAGTGTATACAGAGAAAATTAACTTGATGACAGGAAAGAAAGACATTTTTATTTCAAAATTTATAGTTCAGTACCTCTGTTTAGTTTGATGTTATTTCTTTCATTCATAGATCCGGATATTTTTTAAAATTTAGATTTTTCTGGAAATTTTTAAAAGTTAAAGAACACAAATTAGTCTTAATTGAAAATCATTCCCAGTGAAGGCCTCATGAAGCGGGTTAACATGATGATCAGTGTGCAGAGCTGACTTCAGGTATAAGAATATAGTTATGAACACAATTTTACATGCACTTCTAAAGAACATACATATCATTGCAGTCTCAAGTTTCCAATGATGCCTACAGCTCTTAATTTTCCACAATGGAATCACTGAAGAACAGAATTTTCATAGATTAGTTATAGTTCTCCTGGGACAAAATCTGCTGAATCAAAAACATACATGCAACAATTTAAATGATCAGTTTTTTTGTGATGTAGAAAGTTGTGTCGACCAGCAATAAATCAATGACAGAACCAAAATGTGTCTGTTTATTTGTGACAAAGACTCATGTGTTTCAATGATTCCGTCATAGAAAATTCAGTGTTACAGGAGTCACTGGAAACACATGTTATGACCCAGCCACTAGGGTCACCCCAGTATAACAACCAGATGGCATTGGTCAGGTAAAGCAAATTATTGCTCAGTGGCAATGTGAACATAAAAGTGATCAAACAAAGGAAAACAGAGCTGGTGGATGTTACGAAAATCAAAGAACCTAATAAAACCAAACAAAGGCTAACAGAGTTCTCAACCTAGCTAAAGAAAAACAGAACTGATAAGTTCCTTAGCCAAACCTAAACACAATAGCAACACAACTTACAATTTCATTTAGCAGACACTTTTATCCAAAGCGACGTATATCTGAGAGCAGATACAACACAAGGTAGGTAGGCAGAGGACATTGCGCCTAAAGCTCCTACCTGGACAACTGTGCCCTGAACGGGGTTTAAATCTCCTGTGACAAAGTCATGTGCGCTGAACAATGAACTGCTCAAAACTTCCAGCTCGACGAGGATGGGATTCGAACCCACGCGTGCAGAGCACAATGGATTAGCAGTCCATCGCCTTAACCACTCGGCCACCTCGTCAGCTACCAACAAAACATACCAACACAACCAGATGTCATTGGTTAGGTGAAGCAATTTATTGCTCAGTGATAAAATGATACTAAAAGTTATCAAACAAAAAGGAAAACAGGGTGGATGTCGCGAAAATCAAAGAACCAAATAAAACCTAACGAAGGCTAACAGAGTTCTCAACCTAACTTAAGAAAAACAGAACAGTTACATTCCTTAGCCAAACGTAAGCACAACAGCAACACAACTTACAATTTCATTTAGCACACGCTTTTATCCAAAGCAACATACATTTGAGAGTAGATACAACCAGATGTCAACATATTATATAAGATGTTTTTTTTATATATATATATATATATATATATATATATATATATACACACACACACACACATATTAAGCTGTATTTATTATACAGTCTATGATACAACACAAGGTAGGGTAGGCAGGGCAACACTAAGCCTGAGGATCCTCACTGTGGCCTGACCAGGGTTTGAATCTCCTGTGACAAAGTCATGGGTGCTAAATACTGAACTGCTCAAAACTTCCAGCTCGACGAGGATGGGATTCGAACCCACGCGTGCAGAGCACAATGGATTAGCAGTCCATCGCCTTAACCACTCGGCCACCTCGTCAGCTACCAACACACCCCACTAACACCCACACCAGACAACAGAAATCTGTGCCGAGTGCACGGAGCTGACCAAATACAACTGGTGCCTCAAACACACGTTACCAACAACACATGTTCCGTGAATCACCACCGCTCAGTGGCTACAGGACACACACAGGACACGAGTAGCTCCTCACCGAACTAGCAGCTGCTAACAGAAGCTTTACTTCCGGGTAGCCGTCCCTCTGCTTCCGGGGTCACGTTAAACCCCAGCCGCCCTGGCTGAAAGTTTGGCTGTAGATTTATAGCAGGTGTGGTGATGGCTGGGGTCTTGTGGGAGGAAGAGTTGTAGATATTCCATTAAAAATCTGCCGTTTCCAGCTAGAATATTCATTTACCACATTGACAATGTCTAGATTGTATTTCTGGTTAATTTAATGCTATCTTCATTAAAAAAAAACGTTTTTCTTTCAAAAATAAGGACATTTCTAAGTGACCCCACACTTTTGAACAGTGGTGTATATAAATTATTAGTTAGGCAACTTGTTACAGTGTTTTCTTTAAAGAGGCTGAAAATTTCAAGGTCCTGCTTGCAAAATAACAATATTTGTTGCTTTATCTTTGAACGCATTCTTGTTTTTTAAAATATATTTTCAATAATTTTTTGGTTTAAAACTAATAACACTCAGAATTTTTGCAAAACAAACTTGTGAAATTCCACAGATGCATAAAACTTACTCAGATCCACTTAACTATTTGATTAAATTGCTATTTCTGTTTTTTTTTTCACATTCCCTATGGAGACTTGGGGGGAATCACTGCACTATGCCGCCAATGTTAACACTAACTTAATATGACTGTATTAATCCCCAGAGGAAGTTGTTACAGCAGCATGGATGTTCAATAAAGGTGTGAGAAAACACAGGGTTATAAAATGAAGGTCAAATAAAGTAAAATAAAATAAGTAAAATTAAATTAAATTTTCTTGGATGTGCAAATGGCATAAGAAGGTGCAGATGAGCTTATAGATATAATGAATGACGTTTAGAATGCAAAGTGTCCAGTATGTAAAGTGCTGTGATGAAACCAACCATTTGTGGAAGAAGAAAGCAGCTGAGGTTCTGTGAGTTTGTGGTTCTGGAGCTTTCTATCACGCCAAATGGTCCTCATTGTCATTTTGACCCATGACAGCTGGGCAAACTTTAACATGAAATTCACTGAAAAATCCAGAGCAGCCACTAAAATGAACTCTGTAGTGAGACTTCTCGCTCCTACGTCATAAAAATAGTTTTGGAAAACAACAATTTGAAACATACTCAACACGTAGTTGGTGGAGAAAGTTTTCACAAAGTGCAATTTGGACTGTATTTGGCTGGATACAGTATGAAAATAGGTCTAAATAATCAGCAAAATGTTCGTACTGGTACTTTTGACAGCCGTTATATAAAAAAGAAAGACAGGTGACAAATATGTTTTGAAAATCTTTTTAAAACCGCAACAGAAAGTTGTCACCTTGACATTAGAAAATGTAAATGTCAGTGTTTCTCCTGTCAAAGCTGCAGCTACCTGGTGAGCTTTTGTAAGAATTTCTTACATTCAGCAGCAATAATCATCACATGGGTCCATCTGACTAATAACTGGTTTATTCTGAGACTACAGGATGTGTTTTCTGGAGACTTCAACCTGCGTTTCCTCACATGAAGCTCTCATGTTGCTGCAGGTGACACGCTCCGACATGACTAATGTTATATCAGGAGATTAAAGCTGCTCGCTGCTGACCTTTGGGCCGCGCTGATTTCCCTAACCGAGACATTACTCAGGTTTGACTGTCAAACAGAAACACATTACTCCAGTCCGGCAGCAAACAGAGAAAACCTGAGTGACTAATGTGAGTCATTACAGCAGCTCTAATAACAGCTGCTGTCCAGGATTAATTATTCAGGCACTCTAATTAGTTTTGGCTGCCTGTTGGACGGCGTCCTTTTTGTGTTTTTATGCGTTAGTGTAAAAGATAGGAGGAGAATAAATGTTTAAATGACTCATGAAGAGAGAACAGATGATTGCGGAGCCTCTTACTGTCCTGTCACATTACTACACCACCTGCTTGGACTGAATTATGTTATTTATTAAAATTAAATCCTGTATGAAGATTAATTGGTCATGTACTGATGGCTACAAAGACCGAATACACTTGACCAGATGTTTGTGGACACTCAAACATTACTTTCTTCAAACAAACATTCACATTTTAGATCTTAAAAACTCCACCAGCTGCTGAATGTGTCTCCAGTGAATAAATAAATAAATTCTGTGGTGCTGAAAGAGTAAAATGCTGCCAACTGTTTGCAACCTGTTGCTTTTACTGTTTAAATTATATGTTGACAGTTAATAAGGAGTCCATAGATCCCCTGTTTAATGCAGATTATATATGTGCTTTCTGTGCATCTCTGCGGGTTCATCCTAGTTGTGTAGATTTAGCTCATTTGAATCACAGTTATTCTAGGCAAGACTAAAACTCATTGCATTTACTTTCTCTTTTCCCATTTGCACTTAATGGACCACCCTCTCCATCAGACTTTATAGGAGCAACTGCTGAGTCTGCTAATTATCTGGGGTAATCGGCCTGAATTATTTTGGGAAAATTGTGATTGGATTTGTGGTACATACGTTATTTTGAAGACAAGCTTTAGTTGTCTAAAGTCATTAGATCCCATCAAACACGTAGCTCTCACACAAAAAGTACAGCATACATTTTTTAAGTTGCATGAATTAGATGCACTGTACAACCTTTATTCTACATTGCAGTGCTTGCACTTTGCTAATGGGATTGTTTCATAGTGCAGTTTCAATTAAAACTGATAATTCAGTCACTGCCAAACTCGTTCTTTGTACATCAGAGCTAATACCATTTTAAACAAGTTCAGGTGAATCCAGCGCAGGTGGTTTAAGCTATATAGAAAAACAACTGTGGGCAGACTTTCAGCAGTGTCTACTGCATGTGTCAACAAAAGCTTTACATGCACTTGGAAATATGATTTATATCATGACAGTCTTGTGTTACGTCCTCTGGTGGTGATGTGGTTGGTAATGGACTTGTCCAGCCTCTGTGTGAGGAGATGGAGACTGTACTGATCACAGCTGGCTGAAGACCGAGCTCCAGACCTTCCGACCCGTCGGATCAGACCACAACCACAACTCTTCCTCCCACAAGACCCCAGCCATCACCACACCTGCTATAAATCTACAGCCAAACTTTCAGCCAGGGCGGCTGGGATTTAACGTGACCAGTTCACCCCGGAAGCAGAGGGACGGCTACCCGGAAGTAAAGCTTCTGTTAGCAGCTGCTAGTTCGGTGAGGAGCTACTCGTGTCCTGTGTGTGTCCTGTAGCCACTGAGCGGTGGTGATTCACGGAACATGTGTTGTTGGTAACGTGTGTTTGAAGCACCAGTTTCATGTAGTCAGCTCCGTGCACTCGGCACAGATTTCTGTTGTCTGGTGTGGGTGTTAGTGGGGTGTGTTGGTAGCTGACGAGGTGGCCGAGTGGTTAAGGCGATGGACTGCTAATCCATTGTGCTCTGCACGCGTGGGTTCGAATCCCATCCTCGTCGAGCTGGAAGTTTTGAGCAGTTCAGTATTTAGCACCCATGACTTTGTCACAGGAGAGTCAAACCCTGGTCAGGCCACAGTGAGGACCCTCAGGCTTAGTGTTGCCCTGCCTACCCTACCTTGTGTTGTATCATAGACTGTATAATAAATACAGCTTAATATGTGTCGAATTGTAGGTTTTGAGCAGTTCAGTGTTTAGCAACTGTTTGACTTGACAGATATACATCGCTTTGGATTAAAGTGTCTGCTAAATGAAATTGTAAGTTGTGTTGCCATTGTGTTTAGGTTTGGCTAAGGAACTTATCTGTTCCGTTTTTCTTTAGTTAGGTTGAGAACTCTGTTTGCTTTTGTTTGGTTTTATTAGGTTCTATATTTTAAAAAAAATATCCGGATCTATGAATGAAAGAAATAATATCAAACTAAACAGAGGTACTGAACTATAAATTTTGAAATAAAAATGTGTTTCTTTCCTGTCACCAAATTAATTTTCTCTGTGTACACTACCGTTTAAAAGTTTGGGGTCACTTGGAAATGTCCTTATTTTGAAAGAATAGCAGTTTTTTTTTGAATGAAGATAACAGTGAATTAATCAGAAATATATTGTTAATGTGGTAAATGACTATTGTAGCTGGAAACGGCTGATTTTTAATGGAATATCTCCATAGGGGTACAGAGGAACATTTCCAGCAACCATCACTCCTGTGTTCTAATGCAACATTGTGTTTGCTAATGGTGCTGAAAGGCTCATTGATGATTAGAAAACCCTTGTGCAATTATGTTAGCACATGACTAAAGGTGTGAGTTTTCATGTAAAGCATGAAACTGTCTGGATGACCCCAAACTTTGACATTAAAGAGTTTTCTCTTTTTGTAAATTCCTGTAAAAAAAAAAAGCCTAATTATACTGAGCAAGATTCATTCCTAAAAAGCAATAAAAAGGTGGTAGATACCATTTATTATTGGCACTCTAAGGTTTAGTCTTGATTTATGTTTTACAGTTGCAGAAAAATAACAATAAAAAAACATTATGAACAATGTGTCAATAAATAAATAGATAAATATACAGCCAAGCAGAGTAAAGAAAAAAGCACGTCGTCACCCAGTTCTTCAGCCACGAAATCAATGAGCTGTGTCACATTTAATTAGCAGGAACAAACCAAAACCAATGAAATATGTTTTAACGGCGCTGGTGTTCTAGTTTTTATGGGAGTAAAGTCTCTTTATGGCTGCAGCATTCGGATCCTTTTCACACTAAGGTTGATTACAGCCACAGATGACAGTAACTGGGTGACCTGAGAGGAAGATCAGTGTTTTGATCCATCCTGTGACATTTTGGATACCTGGAAGATTAAATATAAAACGCTCTCCAAACCTGCTGCACAACCTTCTACTCTCTCTGTGATGGATGAAACCTCTGAGGATCACCAGGAGCAGAAACAACCATCAGAGACGTTTAGGAGGCCGAACGAGCTAAAAGTGGAAAAGTGAACTTGGCTCAATCTCTGCTAAGTGTTTCCATTGTCTGAATGGAGAAATGCGTCAGCACATTTCCTCAGCTGAGATTACAGCTGGAAGCACTTTTGTCATAGAAAAGTCTATCAGCTGAGCTCAAGGGCTTCTATGCATTTTCTCACCAATCAGAAATAAAACTACTACTTCTTAACTGCAGGGAGAAAAATCTGAGTGCAACATTCGTTTGACATTTTGGCGATTGTCGTCTGTATGGAAGCATCTGCTGGTCACCAGTGATTAGATAAACCTGAGACTTGCTTTATTTCTACAAACTAATTGTCATGATCATTTTTAAACACACTGTTTATCTGCATGTCAGTGCAGAGATAAATCTTATCAAATCTCTGATCAGCAGCACCACTGTCAGATATTTTTAAGTATTATACACATACAGGCAGCAGCAACAAGGTGTTTCTGCTTGTTTAAAGGCTTACAACATCATGATTTACATCCAATTCTATACAGGACACAACAGTATTTGCTAAATCTGCCGGCACAATTTGCCTTTTTAACTGGAACAATGGTCTTTTTCCAAACTTTAATCTGGCATTTCTGTTGGAAGCGGTCAGTATTTTACTGCAAATGTACAGGAAAATGTGTTAAAGTGTGTTTATAATATTAACATTAGTCAGGTTAATCTCCCCAATTTACAAAAGTGAAGCATCTTAGCCTTATTATTTATTCAAACCAGGTAAAGTTGCATTCTATATATAGTTTTGTGGAATTTTTATTCTGAATATTTAAACTCTAAAGGTGACTTCACACCATAAATAACACTATAAGGTCTTAACCCCAATATATGCGCTTTATGCTAATTAGGTTAATTTGGAACAATGGCCTCTTTCCAAACTTTAACCCGGCACTTCTGTTTGCTCAACATATAATCTGTTCCCGAGCTTTAATGTGCCATAGCTGCCATGTGCAGATATTGCAAAAAGTGACAAACATGTTGGTTGTAACTGAATGTAACATCGTGGAGTGCAGCACACAGCTCTCAGTATTTTACTGTAAATGTACAAGAAAATGTGTAAAAGTGTGGCTATAATATTTAAGTTAGTCAGGTTTATCTCCTTAATTTAGAAAACTGTAGGGTCTTAGCCTTATTATTCATTTAAAACAGGTAATATATATCCTGGGAATACAATGAAGCTTAAGCATGTCAAATAGGACATAAAGTATTATGGAATCATCTGCATTTTTTGTCCTGTTCATTGTATTCTTCAGGTAATATACCTTTAGTGGTACTAGGCATTAAAATCAACAAGAAATTGAAGAAAACAAGGGAGGTCTAATAATTTCTTCCATGACTGTATATTTTGAATCTTGAATATTTAAACACTTAAAGTGAATTGACACCATAAATAACACTATAAGATCTTAACCCCAATATATAAATTTGTTATGTTGATTTGGAACAATGGTCTTTTCCAAACTTTAACCCAGCACTTCTGTTTTCCATAATTATAATCTGTCCTCAGCGATAAACATCCAATAGATGCCATGTGAAGATGTGTCAAAAAGTGACAAATATGCTGGTTGTACTTGAATGTAACATCAGAGTTGTGTGGTACACACCATGTCACCAAACAGCACAATGACTACTGTAACGCTATAAATAGTCCGACTGACTGATTACAAGTTTGTAGACACCTGTGATGCTAATTAGAGGACACACCTTGATTGAACATGTCCCTGTGGTCACATTATTTTCAGTCTTTTCTAGGGGTACCATCATTTTTGTCCAGGCCTGTTTGATGAGTTTATTTTTTAAATAATTCCGTTAAACCACGATTCAAAAGCAATGTCTGATTTTCATTGGTTAATTTTCATAGAATTTTTATTTATTATTACTTGTGTCAGATTTAAATTATTTCTGTGACCATTGTGGGTTTTTCTTTCATTAACTGAGGGGTACCAACAATTTTGTCCACGTGTGTATATATATAAACGAAACGATGCCATGGTGAATGTGTGTCGTTCTCAGAGCTAAAGGCAGTCCAATGAATTATTAGAGTGTGTGACTATTTTCTTTTTGGATGGGCAGTGTATTATAGTGAGCTCCTCCCTTCAGGCTGAGCAGCAGCTTCTTTGTCCTTCAGTCCGTTAAAGTTTCACACAACAAGTTGGCCAAAGGCTGCCTGTAATATTCATTTTAATCATTATCTATTTATGCTACAGTTTTAGGACATTTTCTCCATCGCAAGTCCTTAAACAACAAGTTGGCAGAGTTATGTAAGATGCTTGTTCAATATTTATTTGTTTCCTCATTTATTTCAAATGAAGATAAAAAAGAATGAAGGAAACGTGTCTGTCGGTGGCAGTCTTGGTGAAATGAAATAATTCTAATGTATAATCATGTATATTTTTCTAGGGTTATAATTTCAGTTCAAAATTAGTGCATTTATAATTAATAATATTTTAGGGTCTCACACTGTAATAAATTACTGTATAAAAAATACAGCCAGATTCCAATATATGGTTGAATACTGTGAAATTTGATGATTTTTAGACCAGATTATTCAGCTAAGATTAATATTAATAACTTTACACTGATGCCCTGAGATAAGCCATTTTTCTCTTTTTCTTTTTTGACATTAAGTTGTTTTTTTGTTTAGAAAATACAATTAACAGACTACAATTTGTCACACATTGCTGCCTTTGAATAATGTTCCTGATCTATCAAATGTGACTTGCCTTTCCTTCTTCCTGTATTGTTTAGGTGTGTCAACAGTATTATTTTTATTTTTATTTATATATGTATATATATATATATATATATATATATAGAGAGAGAGAGAGAGAGAGAGAGAGAGAGAGAGAGAGAGAGAGAGAGAGAGAGAGAGAGAGAGAGAGAGAGAGAGAGAGAGAGAGAGAGAGAGAGAGAGAGAGAGAGAGAGAGAGAGAGAGAGAGAGAGAGAGAGAGAGAGAGATAGATATTTGCATTTTTAAATGTTAAGCAAAGTTGGAAGATCTCAATTTTGGATTATAAATATTAAAGACACATTTACTATTTATGGTCTTGTCTTTAATTCACAGTAAAACATGCTGTAATTTACAGTCAACTACATATAAAGTCCACATTTTATTGTAAACTTTAAATAATCCTGCGGTAAATATACACAGTAATTAACAGTTTAAATAAATTACATCATTATTTGTTTGTTATTTATATGATTTTACAGTAATTTTACAGGAAAATATGTTAAAGTGTAGATATTTAAATTATTCAGGTTAATCTCAGTAATTTAGAAAATTGAAGCATCTTAGCCTTATTATGTATCCCAACTATATAAAGTTGCATTCTTTATATATTTTTGAAAATTTTTTAACCAGAATATTTAAACTATTGAGGGAAATTCACACCATAAATAACATTATAAGGTCTTAATCCTAATATATAAACTTGTTAGGGTTAATTTGTAAAGATAAAAACACAAGAAATCACAAAGCTGCTGTTTTAAATGTTCTATATAAACAACTTTACTTGATATGAGTGTGGATTTGCAGTGAATGTGGCTGACAGATGCAGTACAAGTCCAAGACTAATTTCCTTGGGAACAGTGATTTTCTCTTACGTCTCTTGTGCCTCGAACATACATTTTTGTGTTTATTGCAGCAGCTTCTCTGTCAGGAATCAAAGCTCAGATGGTGTTTTGTCCCTCAAAATGCTCTCCATGTAAACTTCAAATATTTGGTAGGATTTATTCAGCCTCTTTTTTGAATTATTTTGTTCTCAACTGTCTAAGAAAATTCAATTAATCTTAGAAACAGCAGCATTGGTTGTGGCTAACGGATTCGTTTTCTCTGCAGACTGTCTGACCCGACACACCAGGAGCTGAGCAGGTTTCCAAAAATCAAGCAGTCTTTAAAAAACCGTGAAATGAACACAGAATCTGAAATTCAAATTGAACGCTGCATTCATTACACGGTACAAACTGTGTGCCTCGTTGTCAGATATTTTATGTGTAAATGTTTCACGTTATTATTGGGGTGGGAAAAGTGGAAAACATGCTGGGATTAATGAATGGTAAGCAGCTAAAAAAGTGCTCCGAACTATTATTTTCCAATTTATGTTTGTGTTGCCTAAGCAGCTGGTCCAATTAAGATTTATTTTTATCCTTCAGCAGCTACATGAAAATGTGGAATCTGTGAGATATTTTCTTGTGTTTTGGATTCTTTTATGATCTTAAAAACAATCTGTGCTCAGTGATTATCAGTAGTTTGTGATTGTAATAGCACCACATCTTCATTTAGTGGCTTGGGGATGACAAAGAAATCTTAATTATACCATTTAAGCAGATTAAGTCCTTCACTGGCATCACTTTAAGAATGTTCTCATCCAATGAATGTGTAAGTCCAAACAGAGTTCAGCCTGTATTTCACTGAAGGATGCCATTATTGCCTCCCAGAGCTGCTGTTTCCATGTTTGCAAACAGAGATGTGTCCTCTCAGGTTTTTAAAAGTAATCAGCGCAAGAAGGCGACCAAATAAAAAGCAACAGGTGGCCATATATATTTACCAGAATCAATTAAATGTGATCATGCTGACTTGTTAAAATCTTGTTAGACATATTTGCACAAATAAGAAATAACAAATGAAGCAACATTAGTGTTTGTTGGTCATTTTCTTCCCTAACTGGCAATCTAGATCGAATATTCATTCTCAACTCACTGACTGAAACCAATTAAAAACAGGAACTGAAAAAAAATGAAAGCAATGACTAAAAAGGATTAAAAAGAGCAAATGAAAAACACTGAAAACAACTGTAAACAACAATTGAAAACAGCTGAAAAAGACTGAAAACAGTAACTGAAAATAACTGAAAACAGTAACTGAAAACAGTGACTTAAAACAAGCTAAAACAGCAACTGAAAACAGTGACTAAAAATGACAGAAAACAGAGACTAAAAACAAATTTTAGACTTAAAATAACTGATAACAGTTTCTGAAAACAGTGACTGAAAATGACTGAAATACGCAAATGAAAACTACTACATACTACA